>NC_134494.1:52514610-52624610 GCF_040206685.1 Ascaphus truei | reverse complement strand
TATACGCACTCTGTAGTGGCCTCGCATGTAAATGTCCCTATACCCACTCTGTAGTGGCCTTGCATGTAAATGTCCCTATACCCACTCTGTAGTGGCCTCGTATGTAATTGTCCCTATACCCACTCTGTAGTGGCCTTGCATGTAAATGTCCCTATACCCACTCTGTAGTGGCCTCGCATGTAAATGTCCCTATACCCACTCTGTAGTGGCCTCGCATGTAAATGTCCCTATACCCACTCTGTAGTGGCCTCGCATGTAAATGTCCCTATACCCACTCTGTAGTGGCCTCGCATGTAAATGTCCCTATACCCACTCTGTAGTGGCCTTGCATGTAAATGTCCCTATACCCACTCTGTAGTGGCCTCGCATGTAAATGTCCCTATACCCACTCTGTAGTGGCCTCGCATGTAATTGTCCCTATACCCACTCTGTAGTGGCCTCGCATGTAAATGTCCCTATACCCACTCTGTAGTGGCCTCGCATGTAAATGTCCCTATACCCACTCTGTAGTGGCCTCGCATGTAAATGTCCCTATACCCACTCTGTAGTGGCCTTGCATGTAATTGTCCCTATACCCACTCTGTAGTGGCCTCGCATGTAAATGTCCCTATACCCACTCTGTAGTGGCCTTGCATGACAGCAAAGGATTGATCCACATTTTAGTTTTTACAGCATGAACAGAGGTGCATGAAATTACAGGGAAACAGGAACAAACGTGGTAGATGTTTGAGTACATTTGGCTCCAATCATCCATGACCGAAAAGCATTTTTTTTTCATTGTAAGTAAATATAATGATGGGATGCCCAATGCAATACATAGTGCACTTTATTAATACAGATTAAGTTGCTAAATTGCCTTATCACAGTCAAAGGGTTTTCTATGGACAGGCTTGAGATATTTTTGCAGACACTCCCTCCAAAGGGTTTCACAGATCCAAGGAATGACTAGTATAATAGACACAAATACTCTATATCTATTGTAAAGTTTAAAAAAGTGAACTTCTGGAAAATAGGTCTTGTAATGATACTATGGAACATGTTGTCTACTGTATAAACAAACAGTACTAAGCTTCTAATGTAATACTGCTCTTTTACTGCGGGATGCTAAATATACATAGGAGAAAGCAAGACCTAAAGCAATCAATAAATACACAGCAGAACACCACAATTAAATAAACAGGAGTACAGCAGTAAAGGTTTGTCCACTTGCTGTATTTGCAGGCAAATCAGTTAGTTTTCTTCATGTCTTTTTGCAACATGCTGCATTGTCAATATTAGAAACAAGTGTGCAGGGGGCAGGGTAACAGGTCTAATTATGCTTAAGGCTAAGGCCCCGCTGCCTCAGACAACGCGCCCGCACTGCAGACAGGCGGCGCGTGGAGAGGCACTTGACTGCGATCTGCTGTCTGTAGGGAGCAGGAGCTGGGGGGGGGGGGGGAGGGGGCGTGGCCAAAATGGGTCAGGTGGGCATGGCAATGATGTTGGGGGTGGGGCCATCACACTGTGCCAGGGGTTCCCTCCCCCCCCCGTGCATCTGCTGACACTGCAGACACAGAGTATGAGGAGAAAGTGTGTGGGAGAGAGCAGGGGGGCTCCCTTGGTGCTGCAGCTGCTTCCCCCCCCCTCTCCTCCCCACCTCCTCGGCTCACAGCCACACCATGTGACGCGTCGCCCCTTGGGATTACAATTCTCTTGCATCCCCTGGCGGCTGACGCGTCACAGCATGTAGTCAGCCGTGCAGGGAGGAGGGACTGGGACCTGCTCGGGAGGATACCATCAGATGGTGAGTAGCGCGCGCCGCCGGACGCGACAGGACAAAAGCCTGAGTAAATATCCTGGCAGAGGGAACTAGAAGAGGAGTTTACTGCAGTGGTAGCCGACCTTTTTTTTCACCGGGTCAATACATGGGCAAAAACATTTTTGGGGTCCACTGTCCTCCCCCCCTCCCCCCTACCCGCCATAGGACTGCCGGGACGGAAGGACAGCAGCCTGTATGCAGCAGGCAGGGCCGCCGACAGCTGTACCAGGGCCAAGGACTAGTGTTTCCAACTGGGACTCCAGTGTCAGCAGCCCTGTGAGCCCCTGCCGCGCCACTCTCACCCTCTCCCTCAATGTATTTCTCTCTCACTTTTCCCCTATATCCCCCTTACCCTCTCTCGTCTCTTAATCCCATCCGCTCATTCACTCTCCCACCTCCCTCACTTCCCCCATCCTATTCACTCTCAATTCCCCACTCACAATTCCTCCAACCCTTTACAATCCTACATTCAGAAATCTTTCTCCTCCTCCCCGTTCCACACACACGTCCTTCTCCTCCACACACAAATCCTCCACTCCCCCCGTCCTTGAAAATGTTTATTTTGGGGTGTGTAATTACCAGTGGGATACTCCAGGGATCAACCTAATCTAACACCGGCCCACGCACCCATCAGCACTGGAGAGGGGGCCTGCCCCACTTCTGCATGGCACTGAGGCCCCAGATCCCCTGCGTTCCCGCTGCAGATGCCAGAAGGGCGGCGTGTGCAGATGCAGGCATGAGAAGAGGCTGATCACACGGGCCACTGCAAATGCCATTGCGGCCCGTTGGGAAACAAGTTGGCCACTCCTGGATTAGGCCTCGTCCATAGTGCAAGATACGGAGCGAGCTACATAGCTTGCGCTACAAACAAATGTGTGTATTCCAAAGCGCATGGCCATAGTGAGCGCGAGCATGCATGTGCACGTGAGATACAAGGATACCAAAAGCAGCGGAGATAAACTTGTTTGCTATTGCAGCGTGACAGCCTGGTCATGTGAGCGGCTAACAGCCAACGAAAATTTAGTAAGCTAATTCTGCCCAGGTACTGTTCAAAGGACTTTTTGTCAGCTGAGCTGTGCTTGCTGTGAGAATATGGCCAACTCAACTATTGAAAATTTGATTTCTGAGGTTTACAAACATGAACCTTTAATTAATACCATGACAGAAATATCAATGATAATTTATGGAGAGAAATTTCTGATGTATTGTCCATTATTTGTATATAGATGTGATTTTTTTTTTAAATTGATGTGTACAATGCTTATTTCAATGCATCACATTTTATAATATTTTTTTAACAAGGCATGTTTTCATTCATCACAGTGTATATACATTATATGTTTGCAGAATACTTCTGTAAATAGCATGGCATTATGGATTTTATTATTTGCTAAAGGTGTGTTCTCATGCATGACACTTCCTTGACATGCGCCTCCCCCCCCACGTCATGACCGCGTCTAGCCGCTCACCACTTCCCAAAAACCTACAGTCCACACATCGCCAGAGAGGAAAACTTGCGCGAGACAAGAAGCACTGTAGCACTCACGTTCGCTTTCACTATGGACAAAGCCACTATGGGCTGCAGGTCAAGTTCTAAGGCAAATCAGAGTACATATTAAGGAACAAATATTCAAGTCCTGGAACATTTGGGTAATAGTGATCATAACATGGTCACTTTTCAAATAAATTATCAAAAAACAGATTACTTGGGTTCAACAAAGACCGTAAACTTTAGAAAGGCAGATTTTAATAAACTGAGGGCTAATCTACAAGTAATACATTGGGGTGATGTTTTTACTGGGAAAAATGTAGAATATAAAGGGGCAGTCTTTAAGTTAGAAAAGCTCACTTATCAGTGTATACCCTTGGGTAATAAGTATAAAAGAAATATGTCAAAACTAATGTGGCTAAATAAACAGGTAGGGGAGGAAATGGACAAGAAGAGGAAGGCGGTTAGATATTTGAAGTCAGAAGGGACGGGGGCATCGTATCAGAATTATAAGGAATATAACAAAAATTGCAAAATGACAATCCAATTAGAAAAATGAATAATGAAAAAAGGATTGCAATAGAAAGTAAGATCAACCCTAAAAAGTTCTTTAAGTACCTTAATAACAAAAAAATGAGAAAAGAAAATATAGGACCCTTTCAGTGTGAGATGGGTAGGCAGATTAATGGAGATAAGGAAAAAGCAGAGGTATTAAACAAATTCTTTGCCTCTGTGTTTACCAGGGAAGAATCAATTTCCATAGTAGTGCCGCAGGAGGAAGCCACCACCTCCATGTAGCCAGGACTGGTGCTTAGCTACAAGTCTGTCCTCCCTGGCAGTAAGCCCTGGTAAGAGCAGGCCTGCCGGTACTTATCATGGGTTTTCCCCACTCCCTGCAGTGCTCTTGAGTGACAGGGGAGGAGGTGGAACCAGGCCTGGGTTGCCCAATCCTGGGTCAGACCTGGTGCCCTCCTTCTGGCTGTACTTAAGGGGATTGTCGCACAAATTGAGTTAGTGCCTCTCCCCACTGAGAGGCAGGTCACGCAACAGGTTGCCCGACCATTGGGCCTTCTCTGTTCCTCTTCCCCTTGGGGGAGAGTGAGTGTGTACCTTTCTCCTGCCTCTGCTAGAGGGGCAGGGAAGAAATAGGACTGCTGCGGGGGCCCTTGACCCATAGTGCAGGTCCAGGGGCCATCCTACAGCTGGATATCCGAGCCAGAGACTGCATTGGGCAGAAGCCTGCCGCGACTGTGCTGACAGAATAAACCGTTCCTGTTTCATATACAGTACCTCCTGCCCGGTGTGTGATCTTACTGGGGAGGAGAGGTAATCATTTCTATCGTAGGAGATCGCCTCCACACATCTGGAGAGAGAATGGGAGTCTCACACCCCCTAGTGGCGCTTCTGAGTGTTGACCAAAGCAAATGAGTGATGTCTAGATCAGGGGGGCGCAAACTATTTTCCCTGCGCCCCCCTGCCAGCGGTCTCCTCACTCCCGCGCCCCCCCCAACCCCCACTTACCCGCGCTCCGGCGTCATGACGTCACATTGCCATAGCAACGTGACGTCACATGACCTTGCAGCATCATTTTGACGCCGCGTTGCCATGGTGATGCAGGGAGGAAGCCGCCGGAGCCACGGTAAGTTAGGTTTACTTACTTAATTTAAGTGCCTTCGGCAAGCGCGCGGGGCCTCTGTAAACCCCGCGACCCCCCGTCGGCAGTCTCGCGCCTCCCTGGGGGTCGCGCCCCCCAGTTTGCGCACCCCTGAACCGCAATAGCCGTCAGCGTGACCCAGTGGTGGGATTCAAATTTTTTATTAACAGGTACCCTCTCACGGGGGGGGGGAGGGGGAAAGGTGGGGGGCGGGGGAGGGAAGGGGGTAGAGCCGGGTAAATGTTTTATGTTTATGTTTTTTTTTTTAATGTTTTATTCAGCTGAACAGAACTGCACGTGGGGGGGGGACAGAGACCAGAGCCCACTTCACCTCTCCCCCAGATCCCCTCACATCTCTCCCAGCCCCCCCTCACATCACTCCCAGCCCCATCACATCACTCCCAGCCCTCCCCCTCACATCACTCCCAGTCCCCCCCTCACATCACTCCCAGCCCCCCCTCACATCACTCCCAGCCCCCCCCTCACATCACTCCCAGCCCCCCCCCTCACATCACTCCCAGCCCCCCCTCACATCAGTCCCAGCTCCCCCCCTCACATCACTCCCAGCCCCGCCCCCTCACATCACTCCCAGCCCCCCTCACATCACTCCCAGCCCCCCTCACATCACTCCCAGTCCTTCTCCCCTCCATGCCTACCTGGGTGGACACAGGCACTGAGCTCCCCCAGCTTAAAGAATTCGCCGGTAGTAAAAATCTCCTGAGTCAGAGCAGGAGCACCACGGGGAGAGGAGCGTTCTATAGCAGCCGCAGACAGGAAGTACCGGGTCAGGCTGATAGATGGCGCACCTCCCATGCAGTCCTGCTCTGACTCTCCCTCAAGTGATTCTATTACCGGCTAATACTTTAAGCATGCCGTCGCATACCACCGCCGCCGCTGTATTCCATCTCCCGCCGCCACCGGATATCATCTCCCCCTGCCGCCTGTTAAGCACTGGTTCGGCGAACGTCAGAAATCCTAGTAACAGGTTCGCACGAACCGGTGCGAACCGGCTGAATCCCACCACTGGCGTGACCAATATAATAACTCCCACGTAGCCACAATAAACAACAGTGGTCAGGTCTCCCCAATAGCCTCTGGCATGAGGCAAGTCTTGTATGGGTGGGACCAGAATAATAGAAATAACTTACTGTTTAGGCAGGGAATGGACATGGGTGGCATCAGCGTGCTCCTACCGGAGTGAGAAACAGAAGATCTGACGAGACAAGGCGGTGCAACTGCCTTGCGGGAAGGAATCAGACAGGGACTGGATCACAGGTAAGTGCAAAGGCTTTATTGACACAACAGCCAAACGAACCACTCTTACGCGTTTCGCACGGGATGCCGCGCTTTATCAAAGAGTACTTTTTGATAAAGTGCGGTCTCCCGTGCGAAACGCGTTAAGAGTGGTTCGTTTGGCTGTTATGTGTCAATAAAGCCTTTGCACTTACCTGTGATCCAGTCCCGGTCTGATTCCTTCCTGCAAGGCAGCTGCACCACCTCTTCTCGTTGGATCCATACATCTGGAGTCTGCGGAAGATGGATGCGCTGCACTGCTAGAGAACCATGCAAGGTATGTACCCCAGAAACCTGTCCTGTGTCCCCACAACCATCGGCAGACGACTCAGCCCTCCTGCTTACCAACAGGTAGCATGCACCACACACTGTAATGGCAGAATCTCCCATCGGGTGGGCAAACACTGTTACATTTGTAGGCGCTGCTGTGATACTGCTCAACTGGACAGGGTTTCAGCGATGCAAGGCTTCCAGAGCAAGTGCTGGAGAAAGAGGGAAGCTAGGTGTAGTGTCCAGGGTACCCCGGCATACCATAACCAGGGCCCACTTTCCCCCCCACGAAACTACCACCTGGGCTGACCTAATCAGGTGAACTGTGTGGAAGCAAAGAGGCTATTACTGTACAAAGTCACCCTGTGACTGATGCCGCCAAGGGCGTCTGGAGAGGATCTAGTTGCTGCGGCCCAGCAACTGAAGGAGACTAGGGGGTCAGGGCAAATGGGGTGGTGTAAAAGTATTACTAGGGAGTGTCTTAGGAGGGGTGCCTGATGTACTTGGTGCCTATGCCCCTTTGCTGGAAGAATGCCCAGAGTAATACTAGCTGTCGCTAGACAGGAACCGCAGAGTACTTGTGATGGACCGTGAACGAGTGCAGCGTATCGGAGGGAGCTTTGCTAGCCTGGGGTATAACCTACTCTCGGTAGACAGCTAACCATGTGCTGCGGAGACCTACAAGGAACGGATTCTTGCCGGAATCGCGTCACACCCAGGGTCAGAGAATTGACTCTGTGCTCAAAATGGAGGTTCCCTTGCCTGGGAATGCACCACGTAAGTCGCACCATCTAAAATGGCGGTTCCCACCAAGACTGGGAACTGTATGGGAGGCTTGAAGGAAAGCTGCACACCTTTTCTTGCAAAGTTCTGCAAGGGTCTGGCGCGAAAGCCAGGACCCCACCCAAGCAATGTGACTGGCTCAGACAAGAGTCAGGGTCACGCCCCTTCCCAGTGTGCCCCACCTCTAATCTCCACCATAATGAGGGTGTCCTGTGACAGCCAATACACAATGACTACTGAAGACAAGGGAGGATCCGGATGTGGCCAAACGCACCCTCAGTTCTTCGGAGTCTGGCAAGAGAGAGGAGTTAACCTACCATTACACTCCTGTGTCCGTGCCTACAGAAAGACCTGATCAAGTCTAGCGAGATGGACTTTGCATACTACCATCTACCGGGAGGCCTCTTTGTAGTGAAGATGGAAGGGAAGAGGTACCTCAAATGTCTCTGTCCCAAGTGTGATTTCCCAGATGGCAACCTGATATGGGGAGCTAATTGTGGCAGATCCGAATTACGCTTCTTAAAGCCCACGCCGCTGTGGTCTATGGCTTTCGTAGAAAAGGATGCGACCGACCGACTCTAATACCTGGGTGGTCGATACTGCTTGCACAACTACCTGAACTATGGAGGTTCCTGAGGGCTCGTGCGCCTCCGAGCAAGCTCTAGGGGTTCCACATACACACATGATCATTCTGAGATGGTTTAAGACCCGGTCTCCGCAGAGGAATCAGAGACAATCAGCGAGCTGGAACCAACCCAAGAGAAACCGGGTAAGGTGACTGCTTGGGGTGATGAGGAACCGCTGTTAGAGGTGCAGGAGCCGGAGAACGAACCCTGCCGATTGCCGCCGATGACATGGAAATGATCCAGCGCCACTCCCCTGCGGAAGTGTCCCTACCCTCGTCTAGCAAAAGTAGTCGGCTGTCATCAGTGGTGTTTCGGCCTGTGCCGAGTGCCTCTACCGATGCTGCAGACAAACAGACCCCTACCAGTAGCTCCGAACGACGGCGGAGTCCGGTGCTCATGATGGTGACAGTGAGACCTGAGCGGTGGAGGAACTTCCAGATCATGGAGGTTCCCAGCAGCCTTGCCAGTGACTACACTACGTCTATGGAGGTGCCATCCGGTGCCGAGGACCACGCAGATGGAGACGATGACAATGACACACCCGTGCAACAACCGGATGTCTACGCACTTCCGGTGCGGGACCTGGAGCTGTATCAGGATCTCGTGAGACCTTCCAGTGATGACGTCACTACTACTGCAACCGCTGGAACTTTTGAGGAACGGCCAATTCCCGCTCCGCCGAGTGCCGCTTTCACCACCATAAAAGAGGGCTATTTATGGACTCTCTCCGGAAACACCTACATTATAAGATGGCGATGACTCCGGTGAGTGTTGAGGCTCTTAGCCCCGCATAGTTGGCTGAGTACAGGGACTATTTAGCGGACCTTAATCCTAAACCAAAGACAAAGAACCCCATATAGCCAGCACAGCGCTGGTACCCAGTCAGGGTGGGCTCACAAACCAGGACACTGATAGAGACTCTAAGACTGTAAAGCCCCTTGCCCTTCGACTAGTAACGCTACTTCTACTGTGCTGAACAGGCCATTCCTTTCCAAGAACTCAAAGCGGCGGGCCCGGAGCCTGTCGAAGTCCGCAATGCCTTCTCAAGATTGGAAGGATTGGTACTTTGGGGATGGGTGTCCAAATGATGAGGACGATGAGATGGCATGCAGTGTTATTTCTGGGGGTTCAAAGTATGCAATGTCGGTGAATTCCGATACCTCCGGTGTTTCTTCCCATACTACCTCAGGGTCAGGATCTTTATAGAGGCCCCAGTTAAGTCCCTACCATGGTGGGATCCCAGGTTCCAGGGGTATGTCCCGTACATGCAGTGCACCAGATTCATCTTAGAGGAGGGTGACATTGTGGATTACAGGTGGGTGGAGGGGGAGTTTGGGCCAGAGCAAACGGCAGAAGTGATCCGGCGTAGGGAGCATGAGACCAGGCTAGAGATATTGCAGCCCAAGGGAGTAATCTTGCGATAATGTGAACCACTGGTGCAGGAACCCTTATTCTGGGTGTTGCCAGGCCAGACGGAGGGTCACCGGCTAACTAAAATCAGCAGAGCTGAGCATGTAGTGCAGCGGAAGAGGCAGTACCAAGGCTTTGAGTACCTGTATGTGCCAGAACCAATCATG
Source organism: Ascaphus truei (assembly GCF_040206685.1). Lineage (NCBI taxonomy): Eukaryota > Metazoa > Chordata > Amphibia > Anura > Ascaphidae > Ascaphus > Ascaphus truei. The sequence continues at coordinate 52,615,120 of NC_134494.1, read as the reverse complement.
CGGGAAATTGATGAAAATCGAGAGCAGTGGTTGATTGATGTAATCAGAGCCTACATTACTGCTCATAGTAGGAGTACGTTCTACCATGTCGAAGAAAGGGTTGCCTACTAGTTGGAGTGTGGAAGGTTGGAAGATCCATATACATGGACCGGGAAGAATATGTATCCGAACGGCACCCTAAGAGGGTATTTTCTGTAACTGTGCCCGATAGTACTGGGGCACTTGTCAGCAAACCAGACACTGAGCATTTCTACTGAGTAAATAGGTTCATCATGTTAGAAGGAACCAGGGACCCAATTACGGAATGCTGAAATAATGTTTAACTACTGTATATTACAGCTTGTATGTATCTGTATACTGTTATACTACTGTTATTCTACCGTTATACTACCGTTATAGTACCGTTATTGATTTCTTCTGTTTTGTTTAGGTTATGCATCTGAAGGATGGTACCCTGCAAATTTCGGTCCTAGTGAGGACATGGGAGTTTCCACCAGAGGGAGAGTGTAGCCAGGACTGGTTCTTGGCTACCAGTCTGCCCTACCTGGCAGTAAGCCCTGGTAAGAGCAGGCCTGCCAGGACTTATCATGGGATTTCCCCACTCCCTGCAGTGCTCTTGAGTAACAGGGGAGGAATAAAAATGTGACAAAGGGCTTGAAGGGGCGATTTAAGCCCCGAAATGTTGTTCCCCTTGTATTGATCCCTCCATCTTTTTACGCTTGTTTTTCTTATACCCTTTCCCCCCTCCCCTCTTGTGTTTTTCCCTTCCTTCCCCATCTCCCTCCCTTTGTTGATACTGTATTTATATGTTTGACGGGTCACGCTCTCAATAGCCTAATTTGTGGCACTGCTTGTTGCATCATCTTATGATCCATTATTACAAATTCTTATTTTTCAATGAGCATATTACCTGATTTTGTCATGTACCACACTTCCATTAAAAAGTTCTCTCCAGTTATGGTGGTGTGCTGCCTATCGCCCATACTTAAATAAATAAATAATAATTTTATGGGAAGGATGTTGATCCAGGGAATAATCTGATTGCTAATTCTTGGATTCCTTATAGATTATATATCATTTCCCCTAACCCTATCAACATACAGCTATATCTACCTGGGAGAGGCACAGCTCACCCTCAAGGAGGTGATCACCAATTGTGGTTGCTTACACATGGCCGTGTAAGTATTATTATATTTACAACCCGCCCCCCACCTTTGGAACTACTGTCAATATTCATCACCATTATTATTGTATACCCTATTTCCTCGATTCTAAGACGCACCTTTTTTCCGATTTTCACATGTCTAAAATCGGGGTGCGTCTTAGAATCGATGTATTAAAAAAATACAAAATAAAAAGTGTCCACAGAAATAACCCCCTCTTTCACTTACCATCTTTCAGGAGAGTTCCCATGTCAGTGGAGGATGAAGCGGGCGGCAGCAGGAGAGGTCCCACGTCTGCATATGGTTGAAGATGGACAGCGGGCGGGAGTGCGGTGGCGGCGGCGGCAGCAGCAGGACAGGTCCCAAGTCTGCAGGTAAATGAAGATATGACGACAGCAGCCGTGCGGTGGAGGTGGCGGCAGGAGATCTGAGCAGGAGCAGAGCTTCATTGGGGAACAGCTGGGGATGGGCACACTGTACCCGGAAGTCAGACACCGGTCAACTTCTGGTGTTACAGTGTGCTCCTTCCCAGCTGCTCCCCTATTCCGTTCTGCTCCTGCTCAGCTCTCCTGCTATTATGATCTCCTGCTGCCACCGCACGCCCGCTGTCTTCTTATCTTCATTCGCCTGCAGGCTTGGGCCCTGTTCTACCGCCGCACACCTGCCCACTGTCCATCTTCAACAATCTGCAGACGTGGGATCTCTACTGCCTCCGCCACCGCCGCTTCCTCCTCCGCTGACATGGGACCTTTCCTGGAACATGGTAAGTGAAAAAGTAATTTTCCTTGATTGTAAGGGCCAAATTGATGGTTCGTCTTACAATCGATGGCGTCTTAGAATCGAGGAAATACGGTATGTCTTTCTAATCCCATGCTCCCCCATTGTTTGTTTGTTCCCATGCTAATTCTTGGAGTCAGGAAGGAATTTATTTTCCCCCTTATGAGAATCATTAGATGATATGTCACTAGGATGGTTTGTGTGCCTTCCTCTGGATCAATATACTGTAAGTACGGATATAGAATAAAGTATCTGTCGTCTAAATTTAGCATAGGTTGAACTTGATGGACGCATGCCTTTTTTTCAACCACATCTATTATTATGTAACTATTGCTTAAGCAGAAAGGTATAAATGAAGGTACACAGAAACAGGTGACTATGGATGGTGAACTCGCTTTTACATCTTGGCCCTCATCACATTTAAGTGAAATAAAACACTTTGTACCTGGCGTTCTAGTAGCAATAGAGTTCTTGAACCAACAAGTGTAAATAAATCACGACCAAATATACTGCATTTAATTATATCATTAATTATAATGTAACTATTTTGCTCATCTGGCAGCACAGGGAATAAATAATCAACTGAATCACAATAAAGAAAAAAAAGGCGGGGTAACTAAAAAGAAGCAGTCAAAAGTGGCAACTGTTGATAGCTTCTTTTTAGATATCTCACTTTTTACCCCCTTTGTTGTGATTCAGTATGTTGTCTAAGATCTGAAACATTCCACTTTTCTGTTAGGTTTCTTATTGTTGCATAGTAATCTTCACCTGTAGCGGGACCTGTGTGTGTGTGATTTGGTGTGAAGAAATAAAACTCATTGAACTATAAACATATTTTGGAAGGAAGATGGTTAAATCCTCAGTGAAGGTTGAACGCGGAACAAAAAAAACTGCATGTTCAAAAATAGAACAGACCATGTAACACTGACCTTGACCTAGCAAGGATAGTCTTTATCTTTTCCACTTTACGGTATCTGGCTTCTAATTCCTCTGTGCTGAGTGGTTCTTCTGGCTCCATCTCAAAATATCGCTCTGGAATTGACACCTTATCAGGCATGGACAACTACGGAAAAGCAAAAAGACTGTGAGAGACTGCACAGTTTGCATGGAACTGGGATAACAATAGAACAAAAACGCCTCAACGGGCTATAATATTTTCCACCATCCTTGAGTCTGTTACAATTTCTTAAAGAAGCAATACGGATTTCACTTTATTCATTTTTATTACAGATTTAAAGCAGGGGGACTCTGAAAGCTGAACTGTGCTAATTTCTGCCCCGGAGATCCCTTTTTTCCAGAGATAGTTTCCTCTGTAGGGGGGTGCCGGTATCTATGCAGTCAGAGAAACTGTGTGCCTAACATAATGGCAGCGTTTAAAATGTCCTGCGAGCCAATAGGAAGCCTTGACGTCATCCGGTGTAGTTTCCTCTTGGCCCACATGACCGAGGCATTTACCCATTAGGCCGCACTTATAGTGCCGGCGTTGCGACGTCGCCCGAAAACAAATACATTGCCGCCGCCGCGTGCACTTAGTGTGCACGAGACGGCGACAAGCGACGTCGCGAAAACCTGAAGCTGGCAAAATTTGATTTTTCAAGGGCCGTCGCGTCACGACCCCACCGCCCGACGGCACTATAGGCACGGCCTTACAGAGGTAAGAATCTCTGGAAGCAGGGAGTCCCCTGAGCTTAAATGTAGTTCAGCCCCAGAGATCACCTACTTCAAACCTGCACTTCAGCCCCAGAGATCACCTACTTCAAACCTGCACTTCAGCACCAGAGATCACCTACTTCAAACCTGCAATAAAAAAAAATATAATATATATTTTTTAATTAAACCCGTATTGCTGCTTTAAAGATGAAACACTCGTTAAAAAGTGTATATTACAATTCTGTGTGTGCACGTGAGCACATGACTTAGTTACCTCCTCTTTTCACAGATTTACAATACAGAGTGCAAAGTCTGCACTTCTTTGTGTAAAAAAAAACCAAATAGGTAGCGTTATATCCCACAGTGAGCTGGCAGCCGGTGATATAACCCTGACCCCTAGTCAGGCTATAGAAGTGGAAAAGAAGTTATATCAGTGGCGCTCAACACTGTAATGATAAAATATATATATTTTATAATATCTATTAGAATTGCTTTGATCATTACAGTGTTGAGCGCCACTGATATAACTTCTTTTGCACTTCTTTGTGTACTACAAAGTATTTTATCGGGTAGGTTTTTACACAAAAGAAGCTTGATCCTGTGATCGATCGGCAAAGATTCGGCTCGGGGGGTTCACTAAATTTCTGTCAGTGCAGCAGAAGAGAACCAAACAGGCAAAGTTCTGTGGGGAAGATCATGTGACCAGGTATTCACTAGATACAATTGGTGCACTGCTAGCGAGAGAGCAGGGCTCAAAAAGGGGTGTACCAGGGCCTGTTTCAGAAGAGGAAGGGGATAAGACTTTGTAAATGGTTAATATAGAAACCAAAAATGCTTGTTACATTATAATGCATTAAAAATTAAATTCAGAAGTTTTTTCTTTTAACTGCTAGTATTTTCTCATAGTACAGAACTGATTTATTATAAAAACACATGTAGAATATTGCTTGGTCTGCCGGTTTAAGTAGATTTATTATTTTTTATAAATGATGAAGAAATATTCAATGGTATCCAGTTACAAATGCGATATAATTAGGGATTTCCGGATTTAGTTTAAACCGGAAAAACACCACCGCCTGATCATCTTGCATTTCCAGTTAAAATGGATTAAAAAAAACAGGAAACGCTGCATTGAGCGCCATCTCTTGTACAGTGGCAGATTTCCCATTAGGCCCAGGCCGCCAAAAAAAATGTCCGCCCCATATACATTTGCTGCGCTCTCGGGTCAATCGGACCTAATGGGAAGGCCCTTAGCGGCCGCCACCTTGCTGCCGCCCTCCTAAATTCAAATCTCAGCGTCAAATGCCCACGGGAACGTCACCAACGTGATGTCACACAAAGTCTCGGTGCGATGGCAATGCGGTGTCAAATGAAATCATGACGTTGCGTTATCATGGCAACGCTGTGCGACGTCACGTTGCTGACGTCCGCAGCGTCATTTGACGCTGCAATTCAGAAGAAGGAGGGCGGCAGCAAGGAGGCAGCCCCACAGCTAAGTGCCTAGGGGCGCTGGAGCAGCGCGGATGTATGTCAGAGACAAAGGCAACACAAGGGAAAATGCACCAATTAACACCGAATTCACATGTATGGAATTTTTACCACTGATGCGCACACAGGTTTTTAAAAATAAATAAAATCAACGGAAAAACAAAAACATATTTTACCAAAAAGAATCCCAGAAACCCAGAATGCCTAAATATAACAAACCCTTCTTGAGCATACTTTTTTTTAGGTCAACTATGTAATACCATGTGAAAACCACAAGATGGCACTACGATCACAGCATGTTTCCTCCGACCCAAGTAGGAGTCTACAGAGAGTAGGAGTCGCACACCCTACTCAATAAGTGGAGCCACATCCAAGTGCTTGAGAGAGATGACCTCCATGCAGATGAGTGGGACTAAAACCCTCACGAGCTCACAGAATCGGCTCCACAGCTCAAGTTCTGATCAATATTTTGACTTGTTTAGAGCTGGAATGGCCAGTCATGCTCTTTAGAGGGCCGTAGGGGAACTGCTGCTGAATTAGTACAGATCTGGTGCAGATTTTAATGGACCAACACGAGCTGTCGAAACCTCACATGTCTCGCCTTCATGTGCACCGCTGTGGTCTATTTTACAGATGTACACATGAAGAAATGACCAGCGAGGTATACACACGAGGTAGAGGCGAGAGGTTTTGAAAGTGCAGTACACTACCATTGTATGTATGAATGGCTCTCATATTGGTTCATAGCCATTACAAATGACAATTAGTACACTGTGTTAATGAACATATACGCTGACAGCCCAAAGAGTTCTCCACACAATTTAAAAATGACGTGTCTCACACTATCTACAACATATTTGTGTATTTAATATAAAAATACCAGTTTCATTGTACTTTTGTTTACAGATCTATTTTCCAGTTTTGTTAGCTTCAAAATGAATACAATGCATTTGAGTCACACATCGAGGTAATTTTGTAGCAAAATGATAATGCGCACGTGTGAATAAAGGGCAATATGCTGAAATTCACTGGTGCAGCAATTTGATTTAATAGCCAACAGTGTCCAAGGCTGCTGACCGCCTGTGGCCCAGTGGCTCCTTGTTGAGCATAGTTGAAGCACCCACCAGTGCCACGTAGGCCGGCCAAAAGAAGTTTGAGGTGTTTGATTAGGCGGCACCCACAGCCCGCCCCGTGTTCATATCAATAGAGAAAGCAAGTGCCAATATAGATTATTGTAATGTAAGATTACATTGCGCAGACTGAAGCTGTTCCAAGAAAACATCCCAGACACAAGTCACACTCTACAGACTTGGTTTGTGTTAAAGCGGTGCGCAAACTGGGGGGGGGGACCTGGGGGGTGGCGGTTTACAGAGGCCCCATGCGCTTCCCGAAGGCGCTTAAATTAAGTGCCGGAGGGAGCTGCAGGGGCTATGTAAACCTTTATTTACCTTGGCTTCACACGCGTCGCCATGGCAACTAGGTCATGTGACGTCATGACGCCGGAGCCGAGGTAAGTGGGGGTGAGGTGGCCGATGGCAGGGGGCGCAGGGAAAAAAGTTTGCGCCCCCCTGTACTAGGAGATTTCTTTATACCAATAACTCATCAGGGGACATTTCCCAGCAGCGCGAATTAATGGATTTGGATGGTTGTCACACCAAGAGCAACATTGTCTGGCGAGAATGCTGAACGTCGCCCCCAATTTTAGAGTCAACTGAAACAGTAATAAACAGTAAAAAAACTGGTCAGGTCAGAACAGAAGAGCTATACTCCACTTACCCAAGAAAGCAGAAAGTAATTGGTTTATTTTGCTAACCTCTTCCCTGCCCGAGTGCCCAAAACACATGCTCCAAAGCCACATTACAAAATACCAAAAGCCATCACAGGAGAAAAAAGCCACATCATATTCCTTTCTTACAAGATGCAGCCTTTAACACCCTTGCAAACTTGTGACTAATACCCAGCCATAAAATTCCTGGAAAAGCGTGTTCACTGAAATACTTTTAATTTAATAATAAGAATCTGTTCAAATACTTTTGGTTTTGTTCACCAAACCAAAACGCAGACACAACACTGAAGTCTCGACTGTGTTTTTGTTCGGGTGCTTTCATGTCCGTGCTTTGAAATTCATGTTAGGAGACTGAGCTGGGAATAGAATGGGGCTTTCCATGCAGGTCGCTCGGTACAATGGTAACGGAGCTTACAAAATAAGGGCGCCTCCATACTGCGTGCGAGCGCGCATGCGGCGACAAAAAAGGCTGCATCTCAATGAGGCAGGCAGGTCATAGAGCGCACGATGGCGAGGCAGATTTTTCGCAAGACAATGACGGCCGGGTCACGAGAGTGGTTAAGCCAATGAAGGCGAACAAGCCTCGTGACATCATGGCCTCGCTTCAGCCACGCCTCCCTGTCATAGAAATCTTAAAGGCCACAGATTTCTTAAGCTACGGATGGTCCGTCAAGCACACATACTATATCCGCGGCTTAAGGCTATGTCCGTAGTGCGGGAGATGGCGCGAGCTATGTAGCTCGCCCGAGACAAACACTAGGACGACAATGTATTTGTGCACATGTGCTATGGGCAGATCGGCGCTTCGCGCTACAAACATGTTTGTATTTCTCCTGCGATGGTCGGGTCACGTGAGCGGTTCGCCCAAGGAGGGCGAACCAGCTCTGTGATGTCACGGCCCCTTGACACGCCTCCCTGTCGCCTCTGCCTGCAGAACAGGAAATATCTCCTGCTGCAGGCGAGTGTGCGCTGCGCCGAGGAGCGCGGTAGCTAGCACGTTCTACTATAGCCGAGGCCTAAGCCCCATTGTATCTTGAAAAATGTGCTACATTTAATAACACTTTTAATGAGAATGGGTTTGAAATACAAACTTTGTGCAGAATCTGAGCAAACTTCGAGCCAAAGTCCAAGAAAAGCTCGATCCGTGGATACTTATCTTTTTTATTTTTTCAATACATAAATAAGACTAGTCAAACTTTTGTGTTTGCCCACCAAAAAAAATCCAAACCTTTTCCGCATGTGAAAAGTTTGCATGCATTTAAAACTCATTTCCTGCTTATTTTACGGGTTTTTTTTTTTCTTTCAAAAATTATAAGCCAGTTAAATTAAACCAAAAGACCAGTGAATGTGCTCATTCTTAATTTTAACACAGGAGTCGTCGGTTTACCCACTGACGTTTAGAAAGTGAAAGCGCACACTTACCTCTTTGCTAATGTCAAAATCATATAGTTCAGGTTCCAGATCTAATTCTGTGACATGTACAGCCTTAACCGTTAGCCAGTCGTTTTCTTCTGCATGTTTGCTTTCTCCCCCACGTGCTGCTTTCTCCAACAACTGCATATCAAATTCTTGTTCCCGCTTCCACTGATAAGACACAAAACAGGTTAGCGGTCCACATCCATACAACAAGATAAAAGCTATATGTCCCCATCTGTGGAAATGCAACATGTACGTCTATGACGTCCACTTAAAATATGATTTATGAAATACCTTTATATCTACATTTATCAGATGAGAAATGACATTTCATTGGTAACCATTAAAATGCAATTTAAACCTTCGCACTCCAAGCTTCTTTATGATGCACATTCACTATATTTAACTACTGTTCTGCTTACCAGAAAAGTAGTGTAGGTCATAATTCTACTGTGATCTATATATTGGATTTTAAGCACCCATGTCACAGCATAGTAAGACTTTGGACAATGTAACATAATGGCCTAAAATAGTCTGAATCGAGGGGAAAAGAAGCAAATTCCACATGGTATTGGTACCAGACATACTAACTATCAATATATAATAGATTTGCAAAAGGAAAATCATTGTAGAAAGAACCTTAAAAAATGCTGCGTAGCATTTTATCATCCTAAATGACACCACAAACTAAAGATGAAGGCCTCCAGACTAAAAACAAATAAATAAAGGTATTTAAAAAGAATTTGTTCCAAATTTATTTTTAACAGGTCGAGTAAGTATTTAAAAAGGTGTACTTCAATATTTAAAATGTATTCAAAAGCAAACACATACATTTATATTTATATTTCATTGTATAAAAGGTGATCATTAAAGCAAAATACATAATTAACAGCTTTCAATGCAGGAAGAAATATTTTTGATTTCACCATCCAAAAAATAGCATTTCATTGCTTACGTCCCTGGGACGAACCTTTAGAAAGCATTATGAAACATACACAAATATACATGCACTGATACCTCCTTGTAAGAACTGGTCCCACCTACAGTATATACAAAAATGCTTATAAAATAGCTGTGGATCCCTCTAAAATGCCAATATTTTATATTTAATCTTCTGGGAACAAGAGATATTGAATAGGATAGAAGATTCAATTTTCACAAACTTCTCCGTAAAATATTTGGAGCGAAAAAGTTACGTTTTTGTAAGAATTGGAGATTAATAACATATTGAAAATATTGTAATACTGCAAATATAAATGCTCATGGCATACCCACCAAAACATGAATTCAATTGTACAGTGCTATGCGATAGAAAACCTTCATGCACAAGCTCTCAAATTATATTGAACATTATTCACCAATCTGTGCCTTTCTTAAATATATGTTTACAGTGTAACCGCTTAAACAAATCAAAAAATGCATTGTTTTACTGATCTACCATGAGTACTCATTTCATCCAGGCTTTATTGTTAACAATATACCCCAATTTCACAGAAGTAAAAAAGAAAATACATGAATCCGTTAAATTGCAGCTGCTCTTTTTATTGTGTTGAGATGTGTACATTAGAAAGCACTGATGCTGCATTAACAGGTTTAAAAAATAAAATAAAGGTTCTGATAAACTGAACAATGTAAAAGACAAATAGCCAAATTAAAAGTTGAATAAAACATTTGTCCAAAAAAGTGACAGTATTCTGCAATGCTAACTTGTCTCATAATATTTCGGTTCTGTTATTGCTCTCCTGGTTTGTGGAGTTAAACCCCTTATTATATACTACAGTCTATTTCTGGTTTTTTACTTTTGGGAATTGAAGATCAGATAACTGCGAGGAACAATAAACTACGATAGAGGGGGGGGGGGGGAGAATATGATAAGTATTTGCTGTGGTCTCACTGTAGGTGGTTTGGAAATATGACTTTTCCTCGCAGTATGCAAACTTGCGACTGCAGAATGACAGTGCAATAATGGTCTTTCACCCACCGTCACTTGGGCAGATGCCGCGTGGGTGGCTGAAAGCACCGGATGTGACGCCAGAGTTCCACCCAAAGGGTGCTGCATAAATAATGCTGAAGTATGATGTCAAAAGTGCCATTTGTTTTAAAATAAACGTTACGGCTTTAAGGTCAGAACCACAGGTGTTATTTTATCCATTCACCATCTGCAATGTATATAACTTTAAAGGCTTCATGATATGACGTAATACTAAATCAAAATGGATTTTTCTAAGCAAATTACTTTAAATTAATATGAAAGACATACAACATACTGTGTGGCAGGTCTTCAATAACCAGACAGGTCTAATAAATGTACATGTATAACATCTACACTAAGCGCAAATACTAAAAATATCAATTATTATGATCAACCATTAAGAACGATGCAAACTGGATATGTATCAGAATATGTAACACTTCCAAAACTATTTGACACCACTAAAGATGAAGAATGGGCTGGTGAATGAATGTTATTGAAAGATAAAAAAAGTGGGGTAGAGAATTAGGTTGCAATTAACAGGCACAAATAATTAATGCAAAAGCTACTACAATGCAAATAAAGCCTGGCAAAAATGAGTATACCAGTTAGCGAAAACTGCGCACAAATTAATACTATCTGTAAACGTAAAAAAGAAAGGCAACAAGTAAGATGAGTGATAATACTAGAAGCAGGAGAACTTGTGCAATGAATTAGACAGAAAAGTATAACCTTAGAAAAGTAGTTCAAGTAGTGGAAGTCTAGAGTTGCAGACAGTGCTAGTATGATACCAATGAAATGTGTGTATGTATACAGGTGTATGTATGTGTGTGTGTATATATATATATATATATATATATATATATATATATATATATATATATATATATATATATATATATATATATATATATATATATATATACATATATACATACACACACACACACACATATTATATACATACACGCAAAAGTGCTCTGTTCTTTTTAGTAGGTGTCCTGTCATGGATCCAATGTTTCATGACTCTACAATACCTATCACAAATAATCTTAGATCACAGTACTGGCAATAAGAAATTATGGACTACAATGTTAGCCCCACTAACCTTTCCCACTAACCTTTCCTCTGCCAAATCGCCCGGCAGACCATTACAGAGCACAACTATGGGGCCCATGTACAAACATTATATAAATAAGCTTTTTTTTTTTTGAGTCTTCATTTTTGTTTTATAACGCAATATAAACTGTGTGGTATGTATGAGAGTTGTTATGGGACTTTATTTCAAACAACCAACTATACGTCATATGTATGAAGTTTCCCACATTGTGTCACGTTAAACACCTAATTGATACCATTTAAATTAAAACAGAATGATGTCTGTGTTTTGTAGTATTAGTAAATAGAAGTGCTCTATTATTCAGAATAGCCATAATGTGAAAATAATACATTTTGTTAACCTATTTAATGAAACATCTGTGCAGAGCCAAATACATTTTTGGTTGATACATAGCAACTTAATTCTGCGCCAATATAAACAGTGTGTTTAGGATTAACGCCATATTCACCTTTGCAGATTATTGTGATGCAGGTTATTGTGATGCAGATTATTGTGATGCAGGTTAAACCATTGCACAGCTTTTTTTGTTTTTAGTAAACACCATTTACATCTGTGCGTCATACATTTACATATCATTTTTGACGCTTAAGGCCACAATAGGAACAGAAAGGTTAGTACATGGAAGCACACAAGTGCAATATAATGCGTGATTTCTGTGCATCAATTTTACGCCTAAAATTCCATTTGCGACGCTGAGTACATAGGCCCGTCAGTAAACAGGGACAATTTACGCACTTTTTCATTTATGAGCTGTCTTATTTCTGTGTTCCATTAAAAGCCTCATAAGTACATTAATAACTGATACGTTAACGCACCCCCAGAAAATCAGGGGGCTAAATTATACTTGTTTAATCCTGTTGTGCTGAAGCCTTTTTTTACAGATTAGATTTGTACCCTAAAAATGTGCAAAACTGCAGTCAGTAAGGTTGTGCTTTGTAAGAGCTTAAAAGCAAGGATGGTTATGAGTGACCTCTGTATGAGGAAGGTTGTTGTTTACATGCCTCTGTAAAATAAAAAAAATAATGATCTATTTACTTTAGAAATCCTATCATCTCGATCCCAAATCCATTACATTACATCCAATTTGCAACCGTTTCAATAAGTTCCACTATGGACTCCCATTTTACTACATACGTTTTCAAACCCACTTTCACGACTGGCCATCTATAACTATGTATGTATCCCTTACTCAGCCAAGTATCCATAATGCTGTTTTAGTCAAACAATATCCTAGATAAAAGAGCGGTAAAACTCAGGTACCATGCACATTGCGGTTAAAGTGCTTACTATAAAAAGCTACAGGTTAATTTTCTAAGGTGATCCTCGGTGCATTGCTAACATACTGAGCTTATATCTGCGGAAATGGGCCGGATGAAAGACCGATTTGTGCCCGAGTGTTTCTCTCCTTGGCTGAGCGTTCTCTTGCGTTCGCGGACTAAGGCCTTTTGATGTCGTTTCATTCGTTGTAGCTGTTCCTCTGCGCTCATCTTGCCTCTTTGGTTGTCCCCGGAGTATAGGCGCTCAAAGGCACTTTTTGGTCTATCCTGTTTCAAGAAAAATGGGTAGAAAATGTATTTCAATAAAATTGATCAGCAGGTGGGGGGAACCGTCAATGTAACCGTGCTGCCTGAGGTCTGGTGAACACTTGGTGATTTAATGTCAAAATGAAACAGGGCAGTGTTTTGGCTCAGAAGACCTGCAATTCTGTCAGTATATTCTCTATTACATCTGCGGACTGAACACAACCCACTCAGTGCCTCAAAACATAAAGAAATCCCAGTTACCTTGGAACAGTCTGCACTCATCCCTCTTCGAAGTGTAGCGTAAGATGCAATGGATGACAACTGGTGCAATCTGGAAGTCGACCCAGATAAACCTTTATGGTAAAACACGATGGTAAAGCAAATAAGTATAATGACACTCTTGATTGTTCAGAGATGACATTTCTACCCTCAGCTGGGTAGGTACAGTACAACCATACCGGCAGCAAAGGATATGTACTTTTACTCAATAAGGTTAAGAAATTCGTCACTAGATGGTTTGTTTGACATGCTCTTTATAACAGTAAAGATTTATTTTGTTTCTAGCTCAACATAAAAATAGGGTTTCTTGTCTCAATCGATCACGAATGTGGCAAGAAACAATATTGGGATTAACAGCGTTATTCAGCATATTCAGAAGATGACATATCTGGGTTTAGGTTGGTCATATGTCTTGCGTTTCTAGCAAGTAATGATCCTACCTCTGGTAGGCAATGTTTGATATCCACCATCAGAGCTCAGAAAACCAGATGCTGGTTGGCTGGTATCATCCCCCATTGTTGCAAGCTCAGGTTCGCTCAAATATGTTCGAAGTTCTACCTGTAAGTACAGTTTATCCACGATGTTCCATCAAGAGACAATTGAAGGTGATTTTCCATTTCCGCAACATGATAAAACTACAAAACCTTCTCTACTATTGAAATGTTCCTTTCGGAATGCAAGATATGTTAAGACGTTTATCAGGTAGATGACCAAATAGGGTAGTTCGAAATCATATAATAAGGATTGCATACCTAACTAAAGAGTTATTGTTGCAGATGTTGCATTGCAGTACTTAGGACACAAAAGTGTATATGGTGACCACAGAAAAAAAAGAGAAATGCATGTATTAATACTGTTAAAACACTGATATTTTTCTGTTCTTTAAGTTTAAACTTTCTGCACAGAAAAATTATTTTAAACAGCATTTAATGCTTGAAGTTTCTTCTTCTCCAATGAACAGGAAACCACACCAACGAATAGGTGAAGGGTTCGAATGGTCCTAGTAATACTCAATCTTAAACAGTGCATTTTATATCTTATTGTGTGGTGTAGTAAGAAAAAGTTCCCAATAAGCATTTGCTTTACAAAAGAAACAATAGAGAACCTTAAGAGCTTAGTTCCAAGCTTTACATAAAGCAAAACAAAGTAATTGGCGCATATGACGCCGTAAGAGTCATTTTAAAGACCGTGTTGGAGTTTGATGATTATCAAGAAAATGTTTACCCCGTAGTCGTCGTTCACACCCTGTCCAATTTCCCGGTCTCTCTTCCTCTCGTCAGACTGCCGCTTCAAGCCACGCACCGATGTATGTCTAATGACTGAGGACTCTCTTGGAGGTGGCAATACGGATGGAGGAGGAGGTATGACGGGAGGTGGATCTGGGTCATCTGGGCTATACATGTCCGGAAGAGGCGGTCGGGGCGGTGCATCCTCTCCCTGTTAATTTGGTGCAGGTTACATTAATAACAGATTTGTGGCAAAGTGGTATGAAAGGAATAAGGGTGGGAGAAAAAAATACATAAACTAACTTTAATGCAGACAACCCCCCCCCCGCCCCCCCACCCCCCTCCCCCCTCCCCCCCACCCCCCTCCCCCCTCCCCCCCCCCCCCACCCCTGCCCCCACACTAATTTTTTTTTTACAGGACTGGCAATATGCAGATGGTTAGAATCCCATGTAGCCAAAATATGCCATTTTAAGCTCAGGGGCCCCCTGTTCCGGAGATACTTACTAGCAAAGTAACCAGTATTTCTTGCTGGTTTTAAAAGAGGATTTATATGGCCGTCCAATAGGAAGCCACAATCTATGACATTGCCGATTCCTATTGGCCTATGATTTGGCAGCCATTCTGTTTCTGCGCATACTTAAACCAGGTTACCCTCACCGACAAGTATTATAAGAACCAGGGGGGTCATTCAGAAGGGAAAAAAATGTGGTTCGGCTCCAGGGCACCCCCCAGTCCCCATTGGGGGATGGGGGGAAAGAACAAAAAGTGTAGGGGGGGGGGGGGGGAATTGCCGTTTTAACTATGATACTTTGTCAGAAGAGCATATGAATTCATTTGGCTTTGTTCAGCTTGCATAATCACTCAACATTGATATTAAATGAATAATTATTGTCTTCCAGTGCTGGAAAGTGTCTTACGGAATAGCACTGCATGGTAAATATGGCCTAAAGTGGCTTGACTGGGGTCACAAGGAGAGCAGACAATGGGATTCAAACCTGGTTCACCCAATTCAAAGACATTACCACCAAGCTACTCCTTCAGCTCAATATGTATCTATATAAAAGATAAATAGCAGATTCGAACAACTGATTATGTAGATTCCCATAGTGTAGAAGTCCTCCATCTATGCAACGGCCAAGGGAATTTTAATACTACAGATTAGAAATGAATCGTAATTTTTTTTTCAAGTGAATGAATTCATGACATATTCAGGATCTCCTGTAATTACATCAATGCGTACTGTAAGAAATAGGTATTTCATTAGATTTGTTGCCTTTGTTACTGTGCGAGAAAACATTTTTGGCATCATATTTGCACATGAATCTAGTTCAGCCTCAGCATTAACACTCACAAACTTTGGTTGTAGTCTGGTTGGTGACTGGAGGTAGGGATCACATTTCTCCAGTAGCTGCGGCTGAGAGAGAGACCTTGGCTGTGAGTAGGGCTGTGGATACAATCCCACCTCTAGTGTGTGTTTGACAAGTCTCGATGGAGGGTTCTGTGGAGATGTGGATTTGCTGTGAACTGATGTAAACGCCGTAGTCCTGGAAGGCACAAATGGTGAAGGACCCAAAGGCACGGTTTTTCTTTCTGGGAGAGACACAGAAAAGCCAGATACATTGCACATATTACTCATAATAAACATAATTTTGAAACATTTATGTAGTGTGCAAACTCTTATTTGAATCACAGACAACTCTAAGGCCTCGGCCATGGTTCTGACGAGCGGGCGGAGGCGCGCTGAGGCTCAGGGAAAGCGGGTGCTTTCCCTGGCCTTGACAGCGCGCCGTCCGGGGGCGTGTCGGCGGGCGGGCCAGTGACATCACGGAGCTGGTTCGCCCTCATTGGGCGAACCGCTCACGTGACCGGCCCTGCACTCCGGCAAGCGGGAAAAATGTTACATTTCCCTAAGACCTACTCTTCCGCAAGCGCGCGGAAGCGTAGGCGAGCCCCTACTAAATCCGCTCTCAATGCGGCTGTAGGGGCTCAGTGCAGAGCGGAAGCGCGCCTCCGCCCGCAAGCACTAAACATGGACGCGGCCTAAAACTGCGTTTATAGTGCCGGTGCCGCAACGTTGCTTCAAAACAATTGTATTAAAGCCGTCGCGTGCGCTTATAGTGGACGCGACGGTGCTACCAAAATCCTTGGATTTACTAGAATTTGATTTTGCAGAAACGGTCTCCCCATGTGACTGCCTATAAGCCAATCACATAGCCCCTCTGCCTTCCCCCTTGCTGACTTCACTCCCTTATAGCCAGCGACGTCTCCAAACCTGATTACAACTTTCGCAATGGCGCCGTCAACGGGTGAGGTAATCTGTCGCGTCGCCGTCACTATAAGCGCAACCGTACTTGCATCCCACAAACGTTCCATACAACTAAAAGGCAGACAATTTGTGTTTCACGCACATCCATTTACCCATCTTTAAACTATTATTTTTTTAAACTCTGGTTTTCAATTTGGGTCAGGGGTACCGAAACTAAATGGGAGAAGTCAACATAACCATTTTATTTCGATTCAACTGTGAAACCACCACACTGCAAACAGCACCAATAACACAATGAATATAAAAACCTGCAATATGCAATAAGCAAACTATGAATAAATTGTCAAGAGTGTTTTACACATCATTGTTACCTGGATTCTTAAACGATTCTACAAGAATTTTGTAGTTTAGCTTATTTGCACTGAGACCACCTGTAACATCTTCAATTCTCCATAAGTCTTTTTGCATCTGAGCCTTTTCCTAAATGACAAAAACAAACGTTCTTAGCAACGCTCATACACTTTTTCTTTCAGAATTTAACTTGCATAAAGGGCGTAGCTTGTAAGTCTCAACAGATAGATGCTGCTCTGGATATTGGCACGAACCACATACAATGCTTCTAAAACATATTTGTGTATTGAATTGCACAATGGTCACGTGACTGTTATGCAGTATTCAATGCATTTCTACGTTTTTCAAGAGGCAATTAGTAGCACTCTTTGTGATTTGTGATATCTGAGCAACATCTACAGTTTTCCTTCAGTCTTCCGAGATACGACCTCTATTCATGTAGGTCTTTGTGGGACATGTGGAGAAGTGTCACGCGTTTCTTTCCCAGTTTGTGGCGACAACTGTGACCACGGAGAAAATTCTGATATAATATAGATATATTATTACATTTTTATTAGGCTGCTGAGGTCACAAAAGAAAGACGCATCATCTCTCGATGACGCTGCGTCTTTCTATTGGCTGTCCGTGTTTGACTTGCCCAGCTAGCCATATTGTTTCTCCTGGACAATTGTCTGGGGCAGCGGTGCGCAAACTGTGGGGTGCGACCCCCAGGGGGGGCGCGACACTGCCGACGGGGGGCACGGGGTTTACAGAGGCCCCGCGCGCTTCCCGAAGGCACTTAAATTAAGTGCTGGGGGAGCTGCAGGGCCTCTGTAAACCTAACTTACCGTGGCTCCGGCGGCTTCCTCCCTGCGGCGCCATGGCAACGCGGCGTCAAAATGACGCTGCGAGGTCATGTCACGTCACGTTGCTATGGCAACGTGACGTCATTACGCCGGAGCGCGGGTAAGTTGGGGTTGGGGGGGGGGCGCGGGAGCGAGGGGACAGCTGTCAGGGGGGCGCAGGGAAAAAAGTTTGCGCCCCCCTGGTCTGGGGAATTAAAAATGGAAAGGACTTTGGGACAAGGGGGTCCCTTAGAGCTATAAGTAGCGTGGTTCAAATCAGGGGCGGCTCTAATTCCCAGTATACAAAAAAAAAAGTCAAGCCGCAAAGGTTGCTGGTTTAAAACGGAATTTTAAATAAGAACAATTTGTTATGCAGATTTGTCATTAGATTTATATTGCTTTGTCATTAGATTTATATTGCTTTATCTTTCTCCCTTTCATAATGTTTTTCTCCAAGTCTAGATTAACGAGTATACAGCCATTGTTCTATATAGTTTTAGTAAACATTGATCTGCTTTATTTTGAATAAAATAAGAACAGAGATATCCCTGGCGTGCAGATTAGACAATCTTTATGAATAACCAGAAGTCACATTTTGCAAATCTTATCCTTGGTGTTTTTGCTTTTTCTTTTCATTAGCCAATTAATGGCGGCACCATACCAACACTGCATTTCTCTCCGAAAAATGTTTTATTTTATTATTATTATGGTTCATTTGTAAAGCGCCAACATATTCCGCAGTTAATATAGCTTATTTTTGTTTCTGCATTTCTTTATTTTCCCTGGTCTTGCCACTGGGGGCACTGTTTTCCTTGTTCATTGGTTGCAGGAATATTCTCCTCATGAAGTTGCAAAGACTCTCAGGAGCAAACACAAGCTGCAATATGGGGTTCTCAGGTGGTGCTTCAGGAGGAGACCAGTTCATCAGTTTATTTAAGCTTGTTGCTGTTACGATCATCTTAAGTGACCATCTTCTGCGTTGTGTCCATAACGCTCGGTATCAATTGGTCCTCATCTTGTGTTACCCTTACTATCATGAACCGTGGGAGTATTATCCTGGTGCGGGGTACTGCACGCCACTCTTGCGCACTGTTTCTGAGGTAACAGTGGGCCTCTTAGCAGGGCCCATCCCTCTGCGTTCCAGGACTACTACCTGGATAACCCTAATAGGACATAGGCTTCCTCTTTGTGAGCCTGTAGAATTCTGTAGTACCATTGCTACGGATGCTAACTGGATAGGACGCTAACTGGATGGGACAGGGCAGTAACACTTAAACCTATTTACATTAGCAACAGTGAGGTGCAGGAAGAACTGCTGAATTACATAATCAGAAGTGAACTCTCCTACCCATTAAAAAAAGCCCCTCACCTGAGAAGAAAGTGATCTGCTCATTTGTTCTTGGACCATTTGCCTTAATTGGCTCACATCATTTTCCAGCCTCATGTACTCATTCCACGCGTTTTCCATATCCTGCAGGAAATGGGAGATTTGTTTTGAAGTGTGGGTATTGGCCTTCATATACTCAACGTCAGAGGCCAGAGATACAGAAATCTTTATCCATCTCTTCCGATAAGACTACCAATATTTAGGGTGTCATTCTATATACTCCAAAGCGCCCGTTGGGGTCATTTTCGGCAGAAAATCCACATTGGCCTCAATGGTGATTTTCAGCTTAAAAACGGGCTAAACGGACGCGTGGAACTACATAGAATCAGGCAATTAGTCACAGCTTTGGCTTATCTGGCATGCTGCTCTACTTATAAAATAGAAACTGTAGTGAATGGCTCCACATGGCAAGGAAGTAAACCGGTGTAAAAGGTTTACCGTGCACGAGAAATACTCACACACAAATACCTAGTATATATTGATGATGTAAAAGAAATACTTACAGTCGATACTTTGGACATTTCAGCTCGAATTTGCACCAAGTCTTCTTGCAGCAGACGCTGCTGATAGGAAATCTTTTCTGTGTGTTGGGGCTGGTCTTTGTACTGGTCCATTTGTCTGTGCAGAACCTCGAGAACGGTTTCTAACTTGTCCTACAAAACAGACAGACTACGCTGTATTCATGTATTCTATCCTGCTTACAATGCTCATGTGATATATAACAGCTGCATGAATGTGGAAAACACTAAGGAAATTCATCCATCTTACACAAATCATAATTTCCTGACACATTTATATATACACACATACAATGTACCGAACAACAAACACTGATTATGTCCAGGGTATTCTAGCTCACATAAAGATGAGTTAAGCAGGATCTTATCTTACTTTATTGTCCTTAAGAGCTCTTATTTTGTCTTCCAAGTCTTGCAGAATTCGATCTTGCTCGCAAAGTATGCTCAGTTTAACCTAAAGGAAAAATACACAATAACAATAAAATATGGTTAAATAAAATGCGGGCACAGACTTTAGTGAAAGACAGGTAAGAAATGACTTATTTATTTAACAAAAAAAAGTTTGCAGGATAAATGCTGCAACCACCTCTGGATATAATGCCATACAGTATATAGCACAGTGGGAAACATTCCAGTGAGGCAAACCCACTACATTACCCCAGGGGTTGTCAACTCCAGTCCTTAATATCCCGCCCCCCCCCCCCCCAACAGGTCAGGCTTTAAGAATATCCCTGCTTCAGCACACGTGGTGCAGTCTTCGATTGAGCCACCAGCAGGGATGTCGATAAAACTGACCTGATTGGGGTGGGGGGGTTCTTGAGGACTGGAGTTAATAACCCCTGCAATAACCCCTTTATTGTTAAAGTGGCTGAAAACGCAATGCATTGCAAAGTGTTCCAATACCTTGGGGTTCTGAATAAGCAAATGTTGAGATGGTTTTGTATTCATGACAACAGTTTTACTTACATCAACATCACTTTCTGCGACTCTTACGGGTTTAGTAGAGCGATCCTTCAGATAGTCTCTCCCAGTTACCTGCCAATTTAAAAAATAAATATATAATAATAAAAAATTTTTTAGAAGAAAATATGCCAAAACAGTAATAGAAATGAAATCTTGGAAGAAATAAATGTCATTTTTGCTTCTCGAAGATGTGAAGGGGTCTATGTATCCAGGCAATTTTGGTGCAAAATCGGAGCATTTTCCTCCTACACCTGTGTATCAAAGTAATTTTGTCCCGTCTGCCACAGTTTGCAACTTGGGGAGTGCCAGTAGGAGGAGTTGGGGAGGAATTACATGGCACATGCATTGAGATGTATCACATTCTGCATCTCTGCGCTCCATTATTTTCTCCAAAATAATCTGCTATATTGGAAGTGGTGTAAGTCTAAAATGCTACAGATGTAAGAAACTGTTCTTACGTACTGTATCCCGCCACTCTGCCCCACTTAACAGTGCATCAAAACACACGGTTCACTCTGTTGACACATAGACCCCTAAGCATTTGGCACATGCAAGCAAATTCTAAATGCTCCTTCATTAACAATACCTACTGTATTTTTAAGGGAAATGTCAATTTATCTATGAAATTATTGTTTGAAAGTGGATAAGTTACTTTTTATGGGTATCAAGATCACAAACTCACCTTACATACCAAAATCAAACCCTCACGTCTGACAGGACCATGTAAAATTTAAAAAAGATATAGTGCCTTTCAAGTTAAAAAGTAGACACTTAAAAACAAGGCTTGTTTGCCTCTTGTAAGACTGGACAAATCTTTGGGACAATGCAAATATTGCAAGGCTGTGTATAATAACTAAAACATACACTATCAATCCCTGCCACAAAGAGCTTACAATCTAATTAATAATACTGGGTGCATGGGGAAATAAAACTATTTGGTCACCCAGATTGCAACAGAATCTGCTTGTACACAAGTAATTACATAGCACTAAACACAAGGAGCCAAGCCACAGTTTGTATGCAATCTCAAACACAGATACACCAAAACAAATACATTGAAAGTGAAAAATAAAACCTACAGAGAAGCAAATCAGTGAGGCAACAGCAGCCATAATGCTTCTCAATGCCAACTGCTGCATACGCAAAGCCATGAAATGGTCACATACAACTTATACAAGCCGTCTTACGTTTATACTTGATCGAAACCCTGGTGTAGAGTTCTTTAACACACTGTGAACCAAGTTGATCAGAGGTTCATTATATTTAATCTGTTTCAAATTAAAAGTTAAATGTTATGGAAATCCCAAAGTCCATATTTATTACACACAACTCTCCTACAGATGTGATTTGTGGACGCATTGCCAGTGCAGAGTTACTGTAGCTGTATTAACGCTGGTGAATTATAGTTTTGTTGCATGTGGTTATTTGTAGATGTACTTGAGCTTCCAATACTTTACAATTTGTTCCTTCAGATATTCTTGAGGATCCATTTGAACATGGAGTTTGTGAGGTCTCAAAAGCTTATGTACAACTGTATTTATGAAGAACTATCATATTAGTCCATTAGTAGAAGTACCATAACTTAAAATGTACATGTACAAAACTGAACCTTCTTGAGGAACCTTTATTAGCTTTGATGACAAGCAATTTACTTTGTCTACTGTGTACTGTATGACCTCACATTTTTATTGATTATTTGGTTTGTAACAGTAATGTAAATGGTATAACTCGGCCAACAATGTTCACACACGTTATTTAAACTCTGCTTCGTGGTAGCACAACATTAAGGGCCACTCCTGTTAACCGGACCTCGAGGTTTCATTGCTTGGTTGAATGAGCTTTTCATTTACAGCGCCTGTTTTGTGTATGGTTAATTGGCTAGATCACAGGATAAAGTAGCTGTCCTAGTTTACAGAACATTGTACTTCTAGTTACACAACAGTACGGAGCTGTACAGTACATCCAACCACTATTAGCAGATGGTAAACTGTAAACATTTGTCCCAGATTATTATGTTAAATTTAGGAACCTATGTTTTAATTATATACTATGTATTAATGGGGGATTGCTTTGGTCTTTTAATAACAAAGCAAAAAAATAAAAAATCTCAGGCACTTGCAGAGAACATAAAAAGGTTCAGTGGAAATCACAGTATGCTCGATTTAAACTCCATCTTTAACACCTTCATTGCTGAAGATGAACTCAACGCACAAAATGCCTATTAGAATGTATACATTATTTTGAGAATCCTAATATGCTTAGTACATCTTACAGCAAAGTGCATTTAATGTGATATTGCTAATTGGATGTGGAAGCTATACAACAGTCTGCATGTCAAACTCCTATCCACAGTATTCAGGAGCTAAAAGCGATGGCGTGCTGCAAAACAGTGTGTATCCTCAATTATTAAAATACAAAATGCATCCATCCATACAGAACCAGCTAGACAGTTTTAATATTCTCTTTAGCACAGATGCATCTTTGATTTGTGATGTCATACGCGACTTCCCCAACTGCATTGCCTTATCTGACTGATGGTAGTCACCCTACTGGGATGGGCCCCTGTTACAGAACCATGAATTCATCGGACTAATAGCAGCTCAAGTCTTGAAATCATGATACAGAGTCCTGCTTTATCATTAATGGGTTGAACCCTGCCTCTGTTGGCCAGTATAGAAAGCAACTGATAAAGGGGAGTGGAGGAGACATTTTTGCAACAGACTGTGCTACTTCCAGTATCACCGATAATATCCACCCAACCCAAAACCAAAAGGTAAGGCTAAATTATATAACATTCCTTATTTTGTATTATTCCTTGGTCCGTTCTTTCAAATCAAGGCTATTTTTTTTCAGAAAGATTCAGCCTTAATATATTATATAACAGTTAGATTCATAAATAAAAATCTTAATTGTATCACTTTGGTTTACCATTTACAAAAAGAAGCTCACAACACATTTGAGATCAGCTCTCCTGATAACAGCGTCCCATTCCTTTTCCCATGGGAGTGAGAGTCTGACTTATACATGTAATGTTGCCACTGCTGTACTGCTTCAGTTTGGTTTATGTAATTGCATCCCTTTATGCTTCGTTTGAGAATAGTGGTTGGAAACCCGTTAATCTCATCTGCCACATAGGGAACATCAGTTCATTGCTAATGGGACACACGAGTGCCATTCTGTTTTCAATTGATGCATCTGTGCATGCAACTTTTATCAAATGAATAAAGGGGAATGTAGCAGAATACATACTGTCCAAATCAGGATTTGCCCTAAGGCTGCGGCCAGGCAGGGAGTGGGCGACCTGGCGCTCGTGCGCTGCGCCCTGTTCGGCCGGGCGATTCGTGGCTGGCTGGGTGCACGCTCGTCTGGGGGCGCGGCCACAATGTCACAAAGCTGGCTCGCCATCATTGGGCGAACCACTCACGTGATGTGCTTGCGAGCGACAAAATCAAATTTGCTTGCTCTGCAAGCATCTAAGCACCCGAGCATGCGCAGGCGCTCGCTCACGCTGGCCACACACATTGCCTCAATGTGTTTCAGAGTGGCCAGCGTGAGCGCGCCTGCCCAGCGCCTAACAGGCTGGACATTATCACCGTGAATGCTGCACATGCATTGTACTGACAAAGCAGCAGTTCAAACGCCATTTTTTAAACTATATATTTGAAGCAGGGGGTCTCCGGGAGCTGAACCACGTTGATTTCACTTCCGGAGACCCCCTGCTTCCCGAGAAACTTACCCAGTTAGGAGGTGCCGGAAGCAGCTGGACTAGTTGGGGATATTCAACTGGTGGCTTAAATGTCCCATGTCACACGGGCCATTAGAAAAACATGACATCATCCCTTGTGTCTTCCTATTGGCTTGCGTGACCAGCCGCTTCAGTCTGCAGAGAGATACTAGCATTCCCTACGGGGGAAAGTACCTTGAGAAGCAGGGGGTTCCCGGAGCTGCAAACAACGTGGTTCAGCTCTGGAGATCCCCTGCTTACAGTGTAACCTATTATATATATTTCTTCAAACATGTCGCTTGGACTGCTCTCATAATGGAGAATTTGGGCTGAAAACAGCCCAATCACCAGTTCTGCTCATATAGAATGTCCCCTAAATGTGATGCCTTATAGATCTCAGGGGCATGGAGTCCGTTTCACATTTCATACCGAACTGAAGATAGACAAACAATTTGTGATGTTTAAGAAGACAAAGAACTAAAAATGTTAAACTTCCACATCATTTCCATCTAAAAGTTACTTGATGGACTTGTAATTGGTAAAAGAAAGCAAATAAGTATTATACGTAGTAAGAGAGAACTGTCCAGCCAAGAGGGAATACATGCAGCTTGAACTATACAAACGCTGGGGAAATTATGTCCAGGTGCTGCTCGTCTCAGACTAGCAAAGGGGTGGGGGGGAGGGGCAGTGTGGTTTGTCAATAAAGACACATCATTCATAAACGCTTTTTTTTAATAGATTGCTCCTCTGACATGATAAAGATTTAAAGCTGCAGGATCTGGCTGCAAACCAATGCATTTCAGTTCCTTCCTGCGTTAACCTCATTAAGCAACACGAGCTCATTAACACTGAAGACACATTATGTGGCTAATCTAATTGTGATTACCTACCTTTAGGTCTAAGTACTCTAGGCCTTTCTTCAGCTGGATGTATGTATCATCAGCCTCCAGGAAGGGAAAGAGAGAGAGAAAAACATGTGAATATAGAACTGATAATGTCATCTCATATTTTGTACATCTATATATATCAGTAAGGGAATGAGTGTGCCCTGTACCCTGTTTCCATTAGAGTTAAGTCTGTAACATTGCTCTTACCTTTTTAGGTAACATGCTTTCCCTAATTTTTCTTAATCATTGCTCTCTAGTTTAGACACCACCGCTGATAAATACACACATGCTATATAACCTCGTTGCCATGGATTCAAAAATAATTTAGCCAGAAATATGCCATGAAAAGCACATCTGGCTTCCAATCGAGCTTTAGGGATACAATACATAGAATAAACAGTCTACAATTACATGGCATTTCCCCAGTGATATGTTCCCCTGTTCCCCCCCCCCCCCCACTTCTCTCCTCCATGCTACCTCAGTGGTTCTGAAAGTGTGGTCTCTAGACCAGGGGTGCACGAGATTCTTTTTGGAGGGGCAGGCGGTTACAGAGGCCCCGGTGCTTTTCAGCGCGAGGACTCTGTAACTCACTTACCTAAATGATGCCGCCTTCGGGCAACGCAGTATCAAATAACACCACGGGGTCATGTGACGTAACATGACCCCGCGGTGTCATTTAATGCCCGTCGCCATGGCAACGCAGCACCAAATGAAGTCACGGGGTGAATTGAGGTCACATGACCCTGCGGGCAGGGGGACAGGCTGAATTTTAGATACAGGTACAGTAATATATATATATATATATATATATATATTCTATGTATATCTTTATTTATATAGTGCTTCACAGCAGTAATACATGTGATAATCATATAAATAACAAATAATACATAATGGGAAGTTTGTGTGTATATATATATATATATATATATATATATATATATATATATGAATTGACATTCTACCTATTTGGAAAAACATAAGAACCACTGAACTACCTGACACTAAGAAGTTGTGAATCTATAATCTGGCAAAGCAAATTAACCACACGATACAAAAAAATGATAAAATGCCAGTTTTTCGTGCTATACTGATGAGCATGCAGTAGAAGTTGGGAATCGCCATGCTATAGCTTGCTATAAAAATTAGCAACCACTTTTTGCATAAAATGATGTACATCTTTCTAAATGCTTTGCCAAAGCTTAGAGCCAACTTATTTTTCAAATTGATGTTATGAAATACTGAGAAGTAGAATTACTGAACAGGTTTGTATATGGGGTATAAAGAAGAATGACTCAAGTAGAGATGTGCAAACTTTTCATCTGGTGGTGAAAATGGCCTCTTGATGGGAACGCTGGAACTTTGACAATTTTGCCAGACTTTTTGGAGGGAGAGAAGGGGGTAGAAACAGAGGGAGAGGGGGAGAGGGAAGAAAGAGGGGGGAGAAAGAGGGAGGAGAAACTTTTTGAGAGAATATTCTCGACATTTCAAACTTTTTGGAAACGTTTGATCAAACCATTGGTTAAAGCTTAAAAAGCAGTTTGGTGCCCAACATCAGCACTGTAACATTCTGAAAATGCTCTACAGTTAAAGCATTTCTCTTGGTCGCTGTTAAATTCTGTACTATGACTTGTGATAGATGTATGCTCAAAGCTCATACTCAGAACAGCACAACTGGCATGATCAAGAAATAGCAATACTGCTTTTGTTAAAGAATTACATTCCTTGATGCGTTACATTAGGGTTATAAATATAAAGACACTAGGTCTCCACACTCAAATACATATGCATTGCTTCAATTACTTATTTACAGGGGTCAATGGTTTACCTTAGGAAAATGGAGATCTAACCACACGTCAAAAGACATGAGAACATAAATCATTTATTCAATGGTCTGCCCATTACACATTTTAAATGCAGTAGCATTTTATTGTTGATCATTGGTTTTATATTTTAGGTTTTAATATGTTCTTCCTCTGCTTCAACATATTGCACGTGAGCTGTAGCATGTGACTAGTCGGTGGAGTGCTTTGTTTGTCAATTGTCATGTGCGGGCGAGGTTTCTTTTAGGGCTTTCTGTATCAGCTGGACTTTGCCTGCCTTCTGCGTAAGGCGTTTCAGTGCTGTTTTTCTGTTACATGGATAAATGTGGAAATTATAGATAGCAATGTTCATTTAAAAAAAAAATATATTCTCGTTTTGTTAATTTATTATGGGCTTCTCTACCTCGCGCTTTTATTTATTTTTTGCTGTAGAGGCTCTAACAGAACGCGCTGTTATGATAAAAATTAGGTTTCTGCAAAAACTGTGCACAATGAGTGTATGATAATTTTACTAAAATGAATATATTGAGTGGTAAGTTTATATCACCACTCAAAACCAGGGAAAGCAAGGTGTAATTTGTACCTACTATATTGCTTCAGGCCCATCTAGCAGTAAAGGATTACTTTTAAAGAACATGAGTGGTTTTGGCCCCTTCGGTTTAACTAAATGAACTACTTTAATGCTAGAGAGGGAAGTGGGGATGGGGTATGACTGCAGAGTTAAAGCATAGGTGATAGCTATGCAACATAAGTATGATTTCATCTGACCATGCTTTGCAAACCTATATATGTATGCAGTAATAGAAAGCACATAAAAACGATGAGCTAAGAACTATAAGGTGTCTAGTATGGAGAGCAAATACTGCCATTAAGCATTGGGATAATCACAAATGAGAGATAGCAGAAATGGGCCATTCGACAGCTGACCTGGTAGATGGGATTGGTTGGCTCATGCCACTTTAATTTGGCGATTGTGTAATTTCGGACACTAGCCAACTTAGCCTGAAGTCTCCTTAAAACGAATGAGAAGCAATGTTATCTCTTCGGGCTGCAGGTATTTAGACACATTGTGGAGAGGAAATTAGTAGGCTGCAGACAGTTGTTATTACAACATTGATAATCTCGGGGCTCATGGAGTGTACCACAGAGAAACATGCCCCATACTATGGGTACATGCTCAGAAGGTCAGTTTGACAATGTAATGAGGCAAATCTTGGTTTATGAAAATTTCTGGATACTTTTTTTTTTTTTTAAATGACCATATCTGCATATTTACACATCCCCAAGGCTCCTTGTCTTAAAAGACAATATAAAGAAAAGCAGACCCCATACACAGAGAGGTCTGCAAGGTTTATTTTGTGTAGTGCTTGTCCTTTCATCTAAATGACACATTTATTATTCAAGTTAGGAGCAGCTTTGAGGGAATAAGTAATTAAGAGTCAGCAGCTTCTGTTAAAAGGCTATGAAAATATGTGAGAATTGTCTAATAAAAGCTTTGGGAAGTTGGAGATTTGATTTGCACGCTGCATTATATAAAATGGTGCCATGTTTAGTTTTTAATGGAAAAGTAAACATGGCAATAAGATTTTAAAAAATGTATCTAAAAACATTTTGCCTTGAATTCCACCATTTTTTTATGTAAAGGCAGAAACTACAAAATGCCAAATATGGACACGAAAACAGAAATCTTACCGACTTGCCATGTAAACTGGGGGCACTTACAGTGTGGGTCATATATCCCATCGCAGGTATGGAACGCCTATCCATATGGGCTGTAGACTGCAATAGGAAACAGATATCCATCACAAAGCTTAACTAACACTGTTAAAGCACTAAACCATAAATAAAAACGGAGGCAAAGAAAAGCCTGATGTGGCTTGGAAAGTTAACACATTTTTCAGCAACACAATTTTAGCATGCAAAAGTCCAAGTTTCAGAAGCCAAGGGTGTGCCTGCACAATACACAAAAAATAAAATCCGAGTACTTTTGCACTCCAAGAACTTGGCCAACATCATAAGTCATTAACTTAAATGTAGGTTGAAACCTATGTTTTACATCCATTCAATCCCTCACAATGTGCTGGCATCTCCCCCTCCCCAAAATCGCTAGGATATGCCCATTTCTCACTCATGGCGCAACTACAATCCTAATTCATTCACTCATTCTATCATGCCTTGACCACTGCAACATTCTCCTAGTTGGCACTTCCCTCATTCGACCTGTCCAGCTCCAATCAATGAAAAAAGCTGCTGACAGACTCATCTAACTTACTCACTGTTTCACTAAGGAAATCCCATATCCTCTGGAATAAAATATAGAATCCTAGATCTCCCTTGCGCGGCTCTCAACAATGCTGCTCCCCCCCCCCCCTTTACATCTCCACCCTCGTCTCCAAATGCACCCCGCCTTTCCTCCTGCCTAGTTACTTCCTCTCACTCCCGGCTACAAGACCTCTCCCGTGATGCACGCTCTCTGTAATTCCCTACCATGTACCATTAGACTCTCCCCCACCTTTTAGACATTTAAAAACGCCCTGAAATGACCATCTTTTTAATTAAGCCTATCTGGCATAACCAGAACATTACACCCACGTCCCCTGAGCCTATTGGGACCAACTCTGCGACTGGACCAAACTCCACTGTAAACCCCCCAACATCCACACCACCTGCTTGTTTTACCTTATTTGGAATGTCATTCTGTTTATGTAATTTATATCATATAAATAAATAGTAATGTTATAAACCCTTCCGAAAGGGATCTTTTGGGGATTTTCAAGGTGTTATCAAAGAACAGCTGAACATGAAACAGACCAAATGTAAGCACTGCAGGCAAACAATGTAAATACTAGACAATTTACCTAAATTAACATACATATTCACCCACCTTTAAGGTTCTACATTACAATCTTCGTCATGTAATATCCGGTATTAAGGTTCGGAGTGTGGAAGCGGCTAACAGACTGAACGCTGCATGTGAATAATCTAAAGGATTTGCTATGCATGTGGGAAAATGTATAGAGATTGACTAAAATGTTAGATCTCATGTTTACCAGACTCTTCCTAAGAGAAACAAATGTTATGTATATACAGTGTATATACGTCTGGGGTGAAAGGTCTTACATTGCAATGTTTTTGCGATATATCTGCTTCTACTTTTACCTTAACAGTATGGCCATGAGTCTTCTGTGGTGATCCAATGTAGGCAACGCCTGCCTGCCTCTCCTTTGGTTTGACAGTGACTCTTTCTGCTGGAGTGTGCGACCTTCTTGGAGGAAAGGCGTTTGGAGGTGCTGGTGGTGGGAGGTCAGACGGAGATGGAGGAACGGAAATGGACCGAGGGATATCTAACAAACTTTTTCCTTTGCTACGATCAACTATATCCATTGATCCCATGGAAATTGGACCAGTTGGGCTACCATGTTTAAACTGTTGCCTCTGCTGCCATTCATAGAGTTGCCACACAGTTCCTTCCTTGTTGGCTTGCCGCTCCTGATTGGACATCTTGAAGTTGCTGACTCGGTCCTGGGCATATTTATACTCACTTGGTAAATAACGATTTGGGGAAGTTCCAGAAGGCTGTCTGGTGGCCTTTGGCAATGTTTGATAGTTCTCAGTGTAAAGTGGGGGTTGGTTTATATGCCGTGTGAGTGTATAGTCAGAAGCAGCACTAAAAAGAAAGGAAAATATAGACCAATTCAAATAGACATGTAGACATCTTTAAGCAGAATGTCAAATCCGATGTCATCACTGAAGATCAAGTCACACTCCTCTCAACACAATCCTAGTGATGAATATCTGTATATTTATAGAACCGACGACTCAAAGCATGTTTAAAGGAGCAGTGCTACCTGCTGTGGTTTTGTTTCTTTACATGTAGAGGAAGCATGGTGTCTCCAGAGCTGAACCACGCTAATTTCAGTTCCATGGACCCCTGCTTCCCAAGATACTTACCTCTGGTATAGACCCCTACAGGGGAAACAAAATGGAGACTGGTCAATAGGCAGCTGCGACAGATGCTTATTTTTTTTATTCATGAGTAAATAAGATTCAAAATAAAAGAAAACTACTCGTCAAAGTGGAAGTTAAAATGTGATAACGGGCAGCAGAAATTAGACTTGAGGGGGAAAAAAGCAGTAGGACTCAATCTATAGCTGCAAAAATGAATAATACTCCTACTGCAGCAACATCCCTCATTGCAATATATACTGTACATGATACGTGTTGTGGCTAATAGATATTGATCTGCAAGTTTATTACGGCCAAAAAAAGATATATCATGTGCAGATCTCGCCGTTTCGGTATTTTGTATATTGCACTACTCAATGCTTGAACATATTATGCAAATAGAAACGTTGTAAATGGTTGAGGCAGAAGGGTCACATAAAACAGCTGTTGAATTGAGCATTGTATTGATTATTCAAGTAACTAAAACGATATTAAGATTGATCAAATATGCAGATAAACTATAAAGGAGGTAGATATGCCTATCTAAACTGCCTGCACTATAAGGCTGTCCAAATACTGCAGAATTTGTAGGAAAACCAGCTACAAAATATAGTGATACACTAAAAGAAACAAAAGGACTTAATATAGTATACAGTCAATAGGCAGACTGCATGCCAAATCCAGACAGCAATCACTAAGGGCAGATGTAATGAAGTGGCGGCCGCTGCCTTTCCTTTCCCTTCTGGAGGGGAAGAGTGCGGGGGTGTTGGCCGGCATAGGAGGATTTTGTGCAGAGAGCGAGCATGTCGAGCCGCACCAACCTGCGACTTGGGTGCCCTCTCTGACGCCCCAGGGAGTCTGGACCTTGATATAAAATAACGGACTACCCCTGGTATACAATGTATTACATTCATGAATTTAGCTACATACATGTACATGCACACTGTATAGAAGGACAAAAGAAACAATAGTGACAACCAATGACAATAACATTCCTTTGTTTGATATGGGGCAAAAAGTCTTCCTTGTTTTGAATATAGTTATTTTCATGTGATTTGGTTCCTTGATTATTATGTCTGTTGTAGGGAAAAATTACTCAGATTCACATCCCACATTTGCATGAAGACACCACGCTGGCAATCATGGGGAGCTTATTAACGGACTAGTAGTTACTCTGCATGCAGATAATTATATGCAGATAGTAAATCTGCTGCAAACGGAAGATGTTCCGTAGCAAAAAAAAAAAGTATATAACACGGTCTTCTGGAGTAAAAGTACTGAAAGTACCAAATATAATTCAGTGACACTCACAATATATAGGGGTCAATCAGTACTATCATTCTAATTCTACACTGTATGAGAAGACATTAGAATAACGTCAAGTGACATTTCCATTACCTCAAAGAGCTGTACGATGTAAGGACAATGAAGGAGTTATGGTACGAATCTAAATTATGATTTTTCGGTGAAGTTCAACCCATTGTGGGGACTTCAAATCGTCGCACTACCCGGCTCTTGTTTGTCAATTCCAACACTGCGCCTCACCTGCCCTGCTTCATCAGACACTTGTATGCCATTCACACTTTAAATGTGCCTTCTTGAAGGCATCTTATCCAACATCTTCCTGATGTCTTGTCGCATAAATTGACACCAATGGTATTCTTTTCCATACAATAGCTAGCGTTTCCACTCTCCCCTTCCCTTTATATTGCAAGCTCCTAGGAACATGGTCCTCTCTTTACCTATTCTACCAGTGTAAGTAAATGTTCTAATAATATTATCGTCTTGCACACTCCATGTACAGAGCATATTTTAGCGCCGGATAAATAAAAAGCAAGCAGGCGTAATAGTGTGTGAAACCCGTGTTAAGTTCTATGAATGCAAAATGCTGAAAGCAGGGGACAGCATTTTTCAAATGGCGATTGAACAAGTAAAAACAAGTCTCATATCTTCTATGCCACATCATTTAAATACCAGTGCACAAACTGTGCAGTGGAAAACTTTATGTTCAATAATAGTGTTTATATGTTGATACAAATAACCCTTTAAAAAAAGATGAACAGTTGCATCACTCATTATATAATCACTTTATTCTGCTTAGTTAGCAATT
Organism: Ascaphus truei; assembly: GCF_040206685.1. Classification (NCBI taxonomy): domain Eukaryota; kingdom Metazoa; phylum Chordata; class Amphibia; order Anura; family Ascaphidae; genus Ascaphus; species Ascaphus truei. Next base: position 52,581,921 of record NC_134494.1, on the reverse strand, counting down.
AGTTTTAATTTAACAAATATGCTTTTATTATGGTAACTAATGCATACAATTTATTTCAACTAAAGCTAATTCTATCACAATTTTCAATGATTAGAGATGCAATGCTTCATTGACAGTATTAGGGTAGTCATTATTGTGAACTTAACCACGTACCTTTTAGGGTCTCCTTTCTGTATCTGTACCCACTGTTCCACTTGCGCCATGTTACTTCTTCTCTGCACTTGCTTTTCGGGATTTGCCCTAGGAAAGACTCCCCCTTTATACAGATCGGTACCATTCTGCTCTACGGGGCTAGCACTCATGCTTAATGAACTAGACAGCGTTCCATTCCTCTCAATAGGTTGCTGCTGATCAGTCTGGGACAGATATGTTCTTGTGAAATCTGTGAAAGCCGATTCCCCTCCGGTGGAAATAAACAGGTGATTAGATTTTCCTCCCATTGAATTTAACGTGTCTTTATAGATGATATTGCGGTCTCCCGTCTCTCGTCTTAGGTCTTCAGGTTTGTCAAGAGAGAGAGTTTCATTGGGTTTCTGATACCGGTCTTTTGTTTGAACCATTTCTGGCTTTGTATATTCTTTGAAAGAGTCTACATGGTTTTCCACGGGGACAGATTGCCATTCCATATCTTCAACGTCTCTGAAAAGGAATAAGTAAAGGAAGTAACTAAAACATGTTTCATAACAATCAAATCACATGTACATTAATCCACTTACATTTGCGAAAAATCTTCTGTAGAGCAAAGCATTTTATTAAATGAATGTGTATTGCTTAGTTTGCAGTTTTATTTTTGAAAAATGAATGACTTCTAAAATGTTAAACCATTTTCTTCAACCAAAGTAGAAAAGATTATTGTGAAATTCTATAATTAGTGGGCAAGATTACAAACAAACAATGCAAGTACTAACTTTTCTCACTGACCACGCTTTTTACATTTTGCAGTGCAGTACTCACTGTCCTAAAACAAACATGCACTGATGACTCACTGCGGAGTCCAATTAGAAGGCTGATCTGAACAGTGAGCTAATGCTCCTCGCTGCTCGACAGACCTGAAAATGTATGTATGGCTGAGCAAAGCATTTACAAACCAACAGTAAAGAGCTAAAGTCCATAATTCCTGAATTAGTAGGTAATCGGATTGGTGAAAATGATCTTTGCTGTTACAAGGAAGTTGGCTGTCTTATACATTGCTTTCCTGTCACGGTGGATCAATACAAAGTCTGAAATAACATAGGGATAGGGATCCTTTTATTTGGTGCCAATTTCTTCACTACTTTTTCTCATGAAATCAGGATTGTTGTGTGTTTTGTCTTTTTTTTTTCCTGGTGATTTGCCCCTTAGTTTATCCAAGCCCTCTGCTGTGCAAAGAGTTGCTGGCCCCTCTGGCAATGAAGGGGTTAACATATCCCAGCATCAAAGCCATTCAAAGGAGAGCATTGTTATGAATTGTTAGGAGACCCAGAGATGCATTAGGCTGCGTCCCCGCTAGCGCTGAGCGGGGGCGGCGCTTACTTCCATATATAGATATATGTAAGTCCCCGCTCATGCGGTGCGCACGGTGTTCGTGCACACACGCTATCCCGCGCTCGTCGTTCAGGTAAACAACCCCCCCCCGTGTGCCAGCGGGGACTCAGCCTTAGTTACATTCCATATGTAGTGGAGGGTTCAAGTATGGGTGGAAGAAGTAGAGAATCAATAAGAGATTTGCAGCACACTAGAGCATCAGGAGGTGTCAGAGTAGCAAGGGGAGGATGAAGAAGTCGAAGAGTAGGATGGCGGGGAGCACAGCAGAGAGGATTCAGGCTTGGAAAGCTATCCAAAAAGTTCTTATGATGGGAATTCCAGAGTGAAATGGACAGGAAGCAGCTAGGCTACAATTGAATTAAGTAAGGGTTGACTGATCCTCTCTCTTCTCTGAAACAGTGGTTATTTGTGGGGAGTTAATACTGGCAAAGGGATTGTCTTACTTTGGAAATATGGATCATATGCCAGACTTTGGGGAGAATCCGAAAAAGTCAGGGACTGTGTAGTGGAAGTAAAGGCAATTTTGAGATGGCAAAGGAAGATGGATGTAGCTAGTGTGGGTTAGGTGTTGGGTTTTTACAGCAGAGAGAGTAAAAGATCACTTCATTTTAGCACCTGTTCAGAGCGTGGTAATGTTACCCAGATGCTGCAATGCTAGAATTGCCCCACGGTTACAGTATCTCAAAGCCGACAGAGTCAATTATAGTTCTCCTGAACTATGTACTGAAAAACACACACAATATAGCCATGTACACCTGTGAAACAAATGAAGTTAATTTTGTATGTACATTGTACACAGTTTATAATAGTATAGCAATAAGTGGCTGTGCTCCTGTCCAGATATACACACATATTGTTCATATTTAATCCATCCACACCTGTTAATTTTCTAGGCAAATGCCCACTGCAAGAATGCACAATATTCAGTACAACGCCACAGTAGTATAATTTAATATCTGCCTCTCTATAAAGCACTAATTAGGAAGAAAAATCTTATAGGCGTATATATACATAATAGCATTGTGGTGAACTCACCTCTTAGTGGCAGAAGACGTTTGCATGAGTGCAGCTTGGTTCATTGCTCTGATCCAGCCATTCATATCTTCTTGTGTGTCTGCACTGAAGTAGTAAGTACGTATCCCGGAATGCTCTTGGTGAGATCCAATAATAGAGCTTTTCTGATGGATGTACGCACGCATCCCTGTATGGAAAGCCTGCAACGCAAACAAAATACATTAGGAAGAGTGATCATGTTCCAGTAGTTTATCATGACTGGAGGTTTCATCACAAACGTTTTGGGCTAAAATTCTTGGTCATTCCTCCAAGAGGATCTGTCTGACTTATTCCTGTTTTTGAATCTCTAGATCACGCTGGACAATGACTCAAAATATTGTCTAATTTTTCACTGTTCTGCTTTGCAATGTGTGTCCAATACTGTAAGCCCATAGTATGTCGATTGCTTCAACCTTTATGTTCCGTGGTAAAAACATAGCAGGTTAATGGCGGTCTGTTTTGATATATTTTGTGTGTATATAATATTTCATCAGGATATTTGTGATTTAGTCGCTCAAGCAGAGAAACAAGTATTGATCTCCTAGAGAACACAGAACACCTGTCCTCACTCAGCCGATGCCAGAAGAATGCACAACTACAATGAAACAAGAATGACATGAAGGGAGAAAACAGACAACCAATAGCCATTAAAGACAATTTTTTTAAAGTAACTCACTTACATTTAATGGAGACAATTATCTAAGAAGGTCCAATCTGGCTTTAACACATCTGTGATTAAACAACACATTTAGTAAACTTGTAAAAAGGTTTTAAAACCCCATGGCAATTAAGTGGTACAAATTTAATTGTGTGTTGCATTAGGGACCAGCAAATGCTTTCATTAACTAGGACTACAGCAGTAAAAGCCCTTATTGTGAATTCTTGTAATAAAAACCAATTAAAAAAAAATGTAAATATGAAATAATTCACTATAAATTTTGTGCACGACATTACCACCATCAGAAAACAAAGAGTGAATAGCAGACTTCAAGCTACACTGTATGCAAACCTCTACTTTACATTTAAATTATTCCCCTTTATGGTCATTAAATTACACCTTGGTTAATTAGAATGCTCTTACCCCACTGGAAAAGGTACATAGGTACAGCTCCGAAACATTCCAGCTACAGTATGTTACTGAGAGCTAGTTTGTGACAGAGACAGTTAGAAGTAATCAGCCTTTTAACTTGCACAGCAGTATCAGGAGCGGACAACCATTCAGTAAGGTCAGCACTTCTCTGGATGTTCCACCACGGCTTCAAAACAAAACTACGCTGAACACACTGATTTTTCAATGTTACTGTTTAATTTGTTGAGCCAAAGCTCTACACAAGTTATTTTAATTTACTATGTGATCATGTCTCAACTCATTTGCTTTATTAGTCTAACAATACATTTGACGAGGGTAACTGACCCCTTTCACTGGAAGGGAATCAATGGCATTGAAATGTCAGTCCCTCGTAATAACATTTTTATGAGATGGGGCAAAACCCTTCACATTTTCTATAACCCCAACATTATTTTAAACCAAAACACCAGGCCAGTTGCCAATCTCGCTATATCTATCAATTTTATGTTTTTCAGTCTCTTAATTGTTTTCATGATTTGATACTTTATCGGAAGCATCATGCTATTTTGCTATTTTCAAAACCAAGCCACGCCCAAAACACAAACATTTTTAGAACCACAGCCAAAACACGAGTTAAAGTGATCACCCTTGTTTTTAATCTAATACACAGTATGAAATGAAAATACTATGAAATGAAACTTGTCATCTAACCTTTTCATTTAAATTTGCATCAAATGCCCCAAAACAGCACAATTAACAGTATGTCTCTTCACAGTAGAATGATAAAAGATTGCCTGGATAACTACCTTTACTGTACATGCTCTCACATATACTGTATGAGGCAAACCACGGATATGAAAGTATATATTAGAAGAAAAGATAAAAAACAGTATCTCAAACGTTCACAGAGAAATATTGAGGTAGGGTCCCTCAATTAACTAGTGCTACAGAGCATATAACCCACTTATGAAAATAAAGTACTGCATACCGCATCACATGATATCCTGAATAAATGCATGGAGCTATAAAGATTAACCCCTAGTTGGAACACGGTCTGGCAAGGATAAAGAGGGTTGTCTGGGGGAAGTCCTGAGACCCTCCCAGACCCCTTGTAAAAATCCAGCAACTATATGAGCCAGTGAACCTGGGGGAGCTCCCATTCAAGTAGTAATCATGTACTCACATAAGTCCATATCCATCCGGGTCTGTGTGCTCCTTGCTGTGTGCAGACAAGACGAAATCTTTGAGAAAGACCATCTTTGGGTGAAACGCGTTAGAGGCGCAGGGGTTTGTCTCCCCTCCTCTTGTTTTTAATCCATGTTTGAATAAAGAATTTTTATAGCCCAGTCCGGCCTCTGCAACCTTTTTCTGCACCGTAGTGCCCGCTGATTCACCTCTCCCCTCGGTAAGGGTGATTTCGTCTTCTCAAACGTTCACATTTCAAATGATTCATCATAGTTATTGGACATTTTTATTTTTTCATAAATTTGCTACTTAAGGCTGCGGCCATAGTGTGAGCGACGGAGCATAAGGAGTCGCATGCGCCTGTGCGATCTGTGGACAAGGCGTGGCCCGTGACGTCACCAGGCTGGTTTGCCCTGATTGGCTCAAACACTCACATGATGAGCCCGTCGCACGAAAAAGCCAATTAATTTGTCTCCTCCAAATCCTGCTGTGCCGTCGCGCGCGTGGAAAACGCATTATGGACGGCCTGGTTAAGGTAATTAATTTGTTTGTGTCGTGCACACTATGGCCACAGCCTAAGAATGAAAAATTATACGGAGCTTTAGACCTCGTCCAGGGTTCCGGCGGGCGTGCTGAGGCTCAGGGAAAGCGGGTGCTTTCCCTGGTCTTAGACAGCGCGCCGTCAGGGGGCATGTCGGGGGCGGGCCAGTGACGTCACGGAGCTGGTTCGCCCTCATTGGGTGAACCGCTCACGTGACCGGCCCTGCGCTCCGGCAATCGCGTGATTTTAAAAATTACCTAGGACCTACGCTTCCGCGCGCTTGCAGAGCGTAGGCGAGCCCCTACTAAAGCCGCTCTCATTGCGGCTATAGGGGCTCACAGGTAAGTGCAAGCGCGCCTCAGCACGGCTCCGCGTGTAAGCACTGACCATGCCCAAGGCCTTACAAGTACAATCATTTTGATGGCATAAAGTTAGCTCCCAACGTGATCTCATATGCAGCACCATAGATTGCTGACTTTGCAAGTGTAGCTCCACACCCAAAAATATTTTAGGGCTAACCCTTTGATAAAGGAAAATACTTCTATTTGGTAACTCGGTTGTTAACTCACTTGCAACACTAAGGTAGATGTAATAACAGATGAAGCACAGTAGAGGGCAAACAAGATAAAGAGATTAATTTGATTCCCACACAGATTAAATCAAAAGGAATATATGATCACTGATTACATTTTAGCCAGCATAAACTATCATATGAATTCTCTGCCACTCCACTGTGCTGGACAATACAGAAAGGTTTGTGTGTCTAATAGTGAACGCTAAAGCAAGTCCGCAGAGAACTCCAACACCATGAATGCAGGCAAGCTGTTAAACGGTGAATGGGCAGAGGAATGCTCCTCATTATATTGCCACCTCTTTGCTATATGTAAAATAAGGAGGCTAATGTTTTGCCATGAGGGCAGAAGAGAAACAAATAGATCCTATGTCTGCTTCAGATAGAAAGTCACCATTCTGAAGTACAAGTATTAACAAGAAAATAACGTTTATAAAACACAACTACCTTTAATGATGCTTAAGGTGGTTTCAGATTGGGAAGGGAACATAACATTTTAAAAGGAGGCAAATATAATATCTTTAATGAAGCCAACGTTTTATGCCTTCACCAGAACATGAACAGCAGCATTTGTGGACATCTTAGAGCTGCAGTTCAAGCTGCCGTGTTTTTTTTTTTTTTTTTTTTTAAAGTGTTGTTTTTTTACTTCAATAGTTAAATGTGTGTAATACCAGCTTACCAACTGAAGATCAAAGTTGCAGGTCAATCCGTTCTCGTTTGATTGATCAGTGAAGATTGGTGACGTCATTACGAGTTGGTGTCTGCTAAACGCCCCCTTTTTCAGTGTGAGTGAAATGCTTATGAATATTCATGAGCACGCCACTGACGTGCAAGAGGGAGGGCAGGGCTCACAAAGGGGTGTGCCAGGGCTTGTGACAGGCCATGAAGGGGCTGTGCCGTAGCAAATGGTTGCTATTAGGAACAAACATGCTTGTTAAAATAGAATACAAGAAAATTGGTCTTTCAAAGTTGTTTTTTTTAAAACAGAAAATGCTAAAAGTATTATTCTTAATACAGAAGTGATTTATTAAAAAAAAACACATATGCAGGATACTGCTTGAACTGCAGCTTTAACATTGCTCTGTTCGGCCCTAGGCAGCAATGCTGGATTATCCACTAGGTACGTGCCTAGTGGCTTCCTACGGTAGAGGGACCCGTAGTTTGTGTTGGGCCGGTGCTGTAACTCGCCAGCTCCCCATGCAGCAGCCCACCGGTCACGTTCTGCGATACTCTGCCTCCTCCTGTCAGTGCTGAAATCCAACTTCCGGCTGACCGGATGAGGGAGCAGCAAAGTCCACAGACCGCTGTAGTAGGAGGACCGACTCGAGAAAAGGCCCCCACTGTCTTGGTGCTTAGGGGCCTCATAGAGTTTTAATACGCCACTGCTAGGTGGGGATTATAAACATACAGTTGCCGCTGCCAGACATGCCAGACATGTTGCCACTGTCATACACATCCAATTCCGCGGTTCTAGTTAACAACTCAACCATGCTCCATTATACTGTAAAGGTATTTTTAATAGCTGCTTTATAATACCAATTTTGAAATTGTTTAATTGGTTTTGTCAGTTACCTTTGAACCCTTAAAGGAGCAATCCAAACAACGTAACAAGGTGTTTTTTACACATGCTTCCCAAGAAGGGGGGAGGTGGGGGGAAACCAGGGCCGAACTTGACCGTTGCACCTGACAGCAAGTCAGACATAACTTCTGCTATCGGCCACCTGGACAGGCCTCTACCTTGTCTGTGACTGCTATACCTGGACTTTCTTTCTTAGGCATTAAGCAATGCACACTTTTCATTTTTCTTGAATGGGTAGACATGACTGTTTCAATATGTATGGTAAAACAAGCTTTCCAGTCCTAACTAAATAACCGAAACTGGCAACAGGATCCCACGTGTAAATTCCACCTCCCTTTTTATTAATGACGGCATTTCTCCAATACTGTAGCTGATAAAAAAAACTAATAATTTTCAGTACTTCTAAAACATATAAAAACTACATAAAGTGTAGAATGTATTAAAGCAGTATGTATAGAAATGTCACCTAGAAAATGTACATGCAGCAAAACACCAGGATTCATTACACATTGACAACACTGTTGAATATATTTAGTGGACAAAATACAGCTCCCAAATGCTATAGGCTGCTCCAAATATATATAAGTGGTGATGCCCACCTTCTGTCCCTAGTTCCCGCTACCACTTCCAAACGCCAGCAGACCCACTTTACTGTGTTAAAGGACTTCTGTCCCTTACTACAATAGGTTAGAAGACATGGGCGGTAAGTACATGGAGAAGCAGCCCTAGTGGATGTCAAGGTGTCAAAACGACTTCATATACCTGAACCGTTATTAAGCTGCGCTGTTTAGTAACGCATTGCCAGCATGCTCATTTAGGAAAAACTAACAATTGAATGCCAAGTTTTTTTCTCTCTCATAGAAGGCGCATTTGTGCGACTATGAAAATAAATTACTTAATTACTTTACATATATATCTGCAAAAGCCGCTTAAAATGTTATTGACTTTTTGACTATAGAAAAATACATTTGCAATTAATGCAGATGGACTGAAATGCATTAAATTCCCTTGCTTTTTAATATTCAAGGAAGGGAAATAATTAGAATTGTCATCCATTTGTAAAGGACGTCTAATTTGAAATGAAAATAAACGATATATCGGGGTTACAGCTCAGATGCTAATGAAACTCCCAAATGTAAAGCATAAATAGTTTTTAGTGGATATATCTTTCTGGTGGGGCTTTTAAACACGACTAGTTCACATGACTTACAAGAACGGGAACAAAGCTTTCTAGGTGACAGAGCTAAACGAAAAGTAATCACAATAGATTAGAAAACATTGTGGTATTACAATAAATATATAGTATAGAAGACCAATAGGCATATTTACTATGCAGTGCTATGTCGTAATGCACCTAATGGCCCAATAATTTGAATTAGCTCAAGGGAGCCATACGTCTTACAGCCACTTAGGAAATATACGTTTTTTTTTGTTTTTGCAATTTCTATTTTTCCTCTCAGTGTATTTCACTTCAGATTCTGCCATTTCTTTTTTGAATTGTAACATTTAGGCATTATTGTTTGTCGTTAATTGAATAAAGGAAGATATTAATATATTTCTATAACATTAGGGCAGATGGATAGCTTAGTGGTAAGAATATGAATCAGGTGAACCAGCACGAGCCCCCAAGTCAGATCTCCTTTTCCCTTTTGGAAAGCCAAAATTAGATGGTAAACTCTTTGGGAAGGGGATCACAGCTGTAAAAATTATATGTAAAAGAATTATATATTGTGTAGCAATATTTTAGAAAAAAGAAAAAAAACCTGTCTGGTCCTATTTTCTTTGGGATGCTAAAAAGGTATTTCCAGGAGGCGTGCCTTCAAAATGGCCAACTAACATAGATACTGTCTTCCTGGCCATAGTTACTCCACTGCCATACTCATTGTGTCCTACATTGCTAGTTTAATTCATAGCAAAGTGTGGGTCATTTAAAGGGCTCTCTTGTGAGATCAGTATTGTTAGACGCAGACCTAACTCTAACCTATCCCCTTAAACATGGCTCCTGAAATGTCTATACGCAATAAAGAAAGGGACATCCAGGTACAGATGAATGCTTTATTTGCGGGATAATTTTTGGATGAAAACAATTTAGCCCAGCACATTGCCAAACAGATGCGGAGAAAAAAAATTAAGCCCTCTATTACAAAGGCTATCTTATTCAAATCTGATGCTTCTAAATATAGCAGGGTTCCTCCTGGGCCCCCTTACCTTCGGTTGAGTGCGCGCACCCAGGCGAGGTCCGTGCGGCAATACGGGCGGTGGAGTGGCGAGCGGATCACCGCAAACTCCGGCGGCTCCCGGTAAAGGGGGCCACCATGTTTGACGTGCGTGCACACGGAGGTTCGCACATACGCATAAGACGCGCGAGGCGGCCAGTAGGGAACTAGGCTCCGTATGGGGAACTACAACCCCCAGCAGCTCCAGGGGCTGTGATCACATGAACACGAACAGCCAATAGGGCTGGCAGGATCACGGCCAGCTAGGGGTTAGGTTTGGCGCGAATCTGGGACCACGCCAGTCAGAGCTGGGACAAGGAAGGGGTAAGAGGTATGTGCAGGTGTCTGTGGCACCTGCACTAGGCCAGATATCCCCTATTAGGCACCAGCTAGGCCCCAACTCCCCTTTGTAGCTTGTGGTTGCTGCAGGGACAGGCGCATAGATAGGGACACTGCACCTGTACAACCAGAGTATAGGGACACAGACAGGACACGGCTGCATCCTGTCATCAGGTGGTCTGGGACCAAACACCTGCTCCAGAGACTATCATCAGTGTTGGACCCTCCAGCTGGATACCACACACCGCGGAGGCGGACTCATCGCTGGATCAGTGGATCCTATCTTCCACAGTGCGCCCGGGGGTGGGATCACCCGGCAGGTACCCAACCCTACACGTGCACCAACCAAACACTTTAGTGGGCAGCGCTGTACCACACATTGGGTGGGGAATTACCTTCGGGAAGCCAGGGTGGTTGGGAGCCCAAGAGCCCCTTCAGTACTTTGGGGACTGTGTTCCAGGTGGGTGATGGAGGGCTGGTGGGTACAGCCGTGCGTGGCCTGGTGGTTGGTGAGAATATATATATATATATATCTGTGAATTCTCTTTGGTTACCTGCAGTAAAATCATTATCTTATACCAATGTGTAATTCTTCATGTGTCCTGTAACAGGGGTATTCCACCCAGTAGAATCCCGTACAGGTGGAGGAGCTACCGAGCATCACTCAGGTGCACCCCAGGTTCCCAGCGGCAGAGGCTCAGATCTCCTGGCCACCACAGGTATTGCACTACACACATACACCGTAGCCACAAATCTCCCAGGGGCTGGGGGAAAGTGCGCTACATAAACTAAGACACACCAGTCAAAAATTCTCAGTACAATGACATTTGCATAATTCTTTAGGACAAAAGTGTTGTGATGAAACATTGCAGCACACAGCAGATGATCCTGAAACAAGATTTAACCTAAACAACTTTTGATCTAGTGACATCCTTGAATCTGTATTCAATCTAAATCTGAGAAGCTCAGTGGTAAGAAAACGAAGAAAAAAGTTAATGTCTATCGCTGTGGAGCAAATGTATAAGACTCGAGTAGAAGGGACGAGAGGCTGATTTTTGTGAAGTACTGTTAGCACCAACTGAAAGCCATAACAGTCTAGATATACAACCTTTAATCTCGTCTTAGCCTTCATCGGCAAATCTGACAGGCCAATCTTCAACTATTTCACAATATCAATATTTTATATGTTTTTTAAACAAAGTTCACTGCTTTTTCGATCTGCCTTCTTTTGAGGAAAGCAAAAAGCCAGAGTGCACATAGTTTGGAAATTGGTTGCATGGTTACTATAGAAACATATGGCAGATATTACTGAAGAAGTTTATTACCAGAGGGAAACTTACTGCACTATCCGAAAAACCAAAGTGCTGCAATGTGAATACTTCAACCTCTCCCACATATCCAAACCCAAACTCCTAGATGCTTAGGCCCCTAATATAGTGGGTGCTCTTGCTGTGCCGTGCGCGCGGCAGTTATAGTTGGCCAGCCCTTGTATGCTAGGGCAGCGCGCGCGGGCACGGTAGTGAGCGTGGAGCCGGGCGATAGCGGGGAAGACACAAAAAGTACGTTTTCGTACCGCTACCGCCGGTGTATGTATGCCTGTGTGTGTGTGTGTGTGTGTGTGTGTGTGGGTATGTGTGTGTGTGTGTGTGTGTGTACAATGTTAATAAATATTTTATTCTTTTACCAACATGTCTTTTTTTTAAATGTAAAAAATATATAATAAATTACATATATACACACATACACATACAACCTGTCGCTCCCGGCAGCACAGAACACCATACACACAAAAAGTGTGCGTCGCGTTCGCACAGGCGCGCGCGCCCCCACACCTACTATAGAACGCACCTTACAAATACAGATCCTTGCTAAATCTTCCCTGCTATTCATAGATAATGCTATGTCCATTACAGTATTGTACCAGTAACCCATATGAAATACTGCCCTTCTTGTAATGTGTTTATTTGCCCACATTAGTTAAAAGACCCAGGCCTGCAATCGAGGTGAAATCTCTTTATACATCTTGCAAACAAAATCATCCCATATCAATGCTCTTAATACAATCTCAAAACAGATTATGCTCTGCTTTGACAGTGATAATTATATTAACAAACGTGTTGCTTTTTCTAATACAATTGTCTCTCTGCCCCTCAGCTAGTAGTTCTCTCAAGTTGGGAGACGTTCAAACAGTACATTTTGTACTAAAACACAACAGTGTACTGACGTTTCATAGTTGTACCTTAAATGAATACTTGCGGTTTATACGATCTTCAGGTCCTACAGCTGATATCACATAACTTGGTAAGGGTATGCTCCCCAAAATTGCCTCCTCTCTGCTGTCTGGTAAATAAAAACAAATATAAGCTTTAGATCAAGGGTTTGCCAACTCCGGTCCTCAAGGGCCACCAAAAGGTCAGGTTTTAAGGATATCCCAGCTTCAGCACAGGTGGCTCAGTCGAAGTCTGAGCCACTGATTTAAGCCACCTGTGCTGAAGCTGGGATATCCTTAAAACCTGACCTGTTGATGGCCCTTGAGGACTGGCGTTTGCCACCCCTGGTTTAGATGATGATAATTAACGACATGTAACAAGAATTTGACTCAGCTAATGTGTGTCTTCAGTGTTTTTTTTGCATACAATCATGACAGAAGGGAAAATACAGAGCCAAATCGCTGCCATCAAAGTGCGCAAGTAGACAATGTTTCCAGTATTTTGATCAATGTCAAAACAATATCCAGGCTTACTTGCCTGTTACATACATAAAAACTACCCACATCATAAGCTTCATTTAAACTAGTCTTGCGCTTTAGATGAGAGATTCGAGATCAGCATCAACTTCACAGGGTCTGGGCCGCTCAATTTATTTACTTGTCCAACATGTATACATATGCATGTGAGCAGGAACACCCCGCCCCCTCCCCCCATTCACCCCCACAATATTAGGAGTGTTTTATGGGTCACAAATTCAATGGTGCTTTAAATGATATGTACTGCACCGACACACTTTATTCGAGCAAATACCCAGTATGTACCTGGCAGATACCTGGAATGCGCCGCTCCTCACCTCTGACAAGCCCCGTTGCTTTTGCCTTCCCAGCCTGGGTTCATGCCTGGCTGATGGGCGGCTGATCTGTTAAATGATAATGATTAGGATTTAATAGGCTGCAATGCTTCGCGTGTCTACCAGATGGCATAAATTCATGAATTGTAATGCAGTATATATATATATACTGTGCAGTATTGCAGCCAGCGGGAATAAAATGCTTCAATCCCTGCCTGGAAAATACCTCAATGCACTCGGGCAGAAAACAGTCACAAACCTCAATACACCCGGGTATACCCGAATTCGTGGGACTAGCCGAGCTCGAATAAAGTGTGTCGCCAGTGTACTGCGTTGTGCACCCTTGCTAAAGCTTCCTAGAAAATGTCTATGTTTTTGCACCAGAACCTTCCCTGGAAATATATCCTAGCCTGATCCAGGTGAGAGGAAAGCAGCGGTTATACCCCAAGAAATCCCACCTAATCCAAAACATTAAAAAAACACATATACAACAAATATAAAACAAATAAAGGAGGTTTTTATGACAGTTTTTCTTACCTTTGTAGTAAAACAAGCAATGATCAGAAAGCACGAACCACCGTCTTTTCCACAAGCGCATGCCAGAGCCGTCCTACACAAGTAAACATTACATGTCCAGATCACAGCTGAAGCCGAATACTAGGTTACACTCACTGGTTTTTAGCACGAGGTAACGTTTTCAGCAACAAACTACTGCTGTGGTTAGACCCGTGAACACCCAAGTTACCCAACTAGCAGCCTGACAGTGAGGGGCCTCTGTGTGTGTTTTATTTTCTCTCCCAAGAGAGGTCTCCTATCAATCGGTTTAAATTGAGCATCACCTGCAATTAGCTGGAGATCTCCTCATTCACAAACTTGATATAGGTAGAACCATTACAGTTACATCCTACAAATATATACAGAACAGGGTTATTTAAATTCTAGTGCTCCACCTGTTTTAATGTATTTTGCTTTTGTACATTTTAATTTTGCATTATATGATAATGCATTCATTCTATGTTCATTTGATAAAATATATTTGTATCCTTTTCTTTCTTGGCAAAAACCATACCAATGGGAACAAAACAAAAAAAGATTGTAATTACATTTGTGGCTGAAGTAGAAGTAACTTAAAGATACCTGTTTATGAAGCCAGCCTCGTACCACAACTGGAATAGTTGAATTCCTCTTGATAGATTGGTCTCTCTTGCCAAAGGTATAGACTTTATTGCTAGGCCGTGGAGCCTAAAACAAATCAGTTTGATAATTAGAAAGCCTGATATCTGGCAGATCATTCTTCCGAGAACTTGATAAATATTTTCTTAATCAGAATGGCAAATGAAGAGATCACTAGTGAGCACATTCACGTCTCAGACAGGTCGGCAAACCTGCTTTTCACCATGATCTCTTAGCATACAATGCTTAAGCTGCAGGCAGGGATTCTAGGAAATTACGTGCAAATGAGCACACAGTGTCACCTTTTGCTTCATGTCCATTTTAACATGGACCCCTACAAACATATGCCTGCCGTATTACACAGCTTTTCAGTACAGCCTGGGTTAAAGAAGTACTAAGCCAGTAAACCTACTCACAGACAGCTGTTTCAACCTTTTGGGTCTCATCAGTGTGAGGCTGGTTATACTGGCTATGCAACTTGAAGTTGGAATAGGTTTCAACCACACATTATACAAGTTATGGTGCATAAAAAAAAATGACAAATCTCCACTTTACATCAAGTACAATTACAACTTGTAAGCACATTCATATGCATTAAATAGGTCTGCATCCCTGCTTTTCAGTATTATCTCTGGACATACAATACTTCCACTGCAGCCATGGATTCTGGGAAATGACATGCAAATGAGCACACAGTTAAACCTTTTACTACATGTCCAGAGAATGAGAAGGGTACTTTACTGCAGTTATTTACAATGCAGGCACATATTAACAGGCCCTGTTGCTCAACACATTCAACCATGGAATGACCTGCAGCACACTGCAATCTCTTTCAGAACTACAGGGGTTTAAGAGTATATGAGACAATAGCAAAAATACATTTTTCTTTTTTTAGTCACTAGAAGCTCTAGAGATCAACTTAACAAAAAGGGGGATTCCGGTCTTGGAAAACTTACAACCTAAGTGGTACACTGGAAAACTTAGAAAAAAATATATATTGCATCTGTGCATAGAAGAGGAGCTGAGATAATTAATTTAGTGATGCGTTGGTGAAGTCTTTATCGTCTTCCAAGTCATTAAAATAACTAACCTCTTTTAAAGGAAGAGCAAGGTTCAGAGAAATATTACCCCTACACTTCCATAGTCTGCAACATGGCACACTTGGGAGCAATTTTGTGATTACAAGAGATTGATGTATTGAAATATAACACTGGACAATATACATCATTAACACGGTTAACGCTGTATACATGTTTGTTATCACCCAGTCACAGGAGCAAAACATTGCTCTTCTGGTAACACAAGTTGAGAAGCAGACGAAATTAACACAAAGAACCTCTTTGGAGAGACAAAGAGTGATTGAGCATTTCAATGAAGTAAGAGTTATGAAGAATGATCTACTCACTTCTTAAAACCCTGCTAGGCATGTTTTACAGTAAGCACCTGCTGGCTGCAGAGTAAATAATTAATGAGAATATTTTTTTGTGGCTGCCAACCACAATCAATATATGATACAGTACAATAACTCTTGAGACCGCATTATTAATACACTTCTTTTGTTTTACTTATCCAGCAATTATGGTATCAGATACGAATGATGGAACCAGGCCAGGTGGCGTGTTCGTGTCTGGTGAAGTCTGCAAGGATCCCTGTGCTGAGCAGTAGGAATGCTGGGCTTGGTAATACTACTAAAGCCAGAAAGGTCAAATTGTTCCGATTTTCACGGATTAGCTCAAACTTCCATGTGACATGCATATATAAGTGGCATGCACACATCACTGCGAAATGCTCAAAGAACTAGATTGGTTATCACTTGAATCTAGGCGCAATGTTCATCTTTCCTGTCTTGCATTCAAATACTTTCTGGGCAAGCTACCCAGCTATCTGAACAAGCTCCTCACCCCTGCCACATGCAGCACCTATCACCTGAGATCAGACTCCAAAAGACTGTTCATGGTGCCAAGGTTCAACAAAGTATCCGGGCGCTCATCCTTCTCTTACCGTGCACCCCAAAACTGGAACAACCTACCAGAGACTCTCACTGCCGCCACCAGTCTAAGTTCTTTCAAAACTAAGGCTGTCTCACATTTTAATCTGGTATGTAACTGTTACATACGCCTATAATATATATTATCTCTAACTGTGCATGCAATGTTTTGCATATAATGTACAACCCTGTTCACTTAATGTAACTATGTATTTGTAACCATGTATTATTTGTCATCATAACTCTATGCCCAGGACATACTTGAAAACGAGAGGTAACTTTCAATGTATTACTTCCTGGTAAAACATTTTATAAATAAATAAATGCATATTCCAAGCTTCTGAATCCGCAGTTCCCCTATCCCTCCACCTTGTTCGCAATTTTATTTTTATTTTCTACTAGCTGATATACCCGGCGTTGCCCGGGATGTAAATCCGTAATAGGTAGTATTATTTATAAATAGGGTAACAATAGGATGACTATTTGGTGGAAAGGTTGAATAATAATGTTGAAAAGAAACATGGAAGAAAATGTAATACGATGTTTAAAAATGGTTTATTGTAAACACACCACAGTACAATGTATATTTTGGTGACATAAGTAATGTAAAAATGTGAGGTGTGTGTCCCGCTAGGGTGTGAGCGGGTGTGAGGCGTCGGGTGGATGTTCAGTACGGGTGGCGGGTGGGTAGTGAGTGCTGGCTGTGGGTGGGGGTCCCGCTAGGATGTGAGGCGGCGGGTGTCTGGCGAGTGCGGGCGGCGGCTGGTCAGTGATGTCGGTGCGTAGGGGTGGGAGTGCGGTGGGTGGGTGCGCGGCTAGTCAGTGATGTCGGTGCGTAGGGGTGGGAGGCGGCGGGTGTGTGTCGAGTGTGGCGGGTGGGTGAGAGGCGGCAGGTGTCTGTTGAGTGAGGGCGGCAGCTGTGGCGCGCAGGGGTGTGAGGCGGCGGGTGGCTGAAAGGCAGAGGCGGGAGGCGGCGGGAGTGTGGGCGGCGGGTGAGTGAAAGGCGGGAGGGCGACGGGAGTGTGGGCGGCGAGTGGGTGCAAGGCAGAGGCGGGAGGGCGGGTGAAAGGCAGAAGCGGGAGGTGGCGCGAGTACGGGCGGCGGGTGGGTGAAAGGCAGGGCCGGGAGGGGGGGGAAAGCCGTGACGGGGGGAGGGCGGCAGGTATGGGGGGGGTGAAGGCTGTGGCGGGGGGTGGGGGGGAAGGCAGGGGCAGGGGGGAGGCAGGGGCAGGGGGGAGGCAGGGGAGAGGGAAGGCAGGGGCGGGGGCAGGGAAGGCAGAGGCGGGGGGAGACAAGGGCGGGGTGGGGGGGGAAGGCAGGGGCGGGGGGGGGGAAGGCAGGGACAGAAGGGGAAGGCAGGGGCGGCGGGAGGCAGGGGTGGTGTCATTGTGTCAGTCCCTGTGTGTGTCAGTGTGTCTGTCCCTGTGTGCGTCAGTGTGTCTGTCCCAGTGTGTCTGTCCCTGTGTCTGTCCCAGTGTGTGTCTGTCCCTGTCCCTGTGTGTGTCAGTGTGTCTGTCCCTGTGTATGTCAGTGTGTCTGTCCCTGTGTGTGTCAGTGTGTCTGTCCCTGTGTGTGTCAGTGTGTCTGTCCCTGTGTGTGTCAGTGTGTCTGTGTCTGTCCCTGTGTGTGTCAGTCCCTGTGTCTCGGGGGGGGGGGAGGGGTTTTGGTCAAAAACGGAGCTGGGGGGGGGGTCAAAAACGGAGCTGGGGGGGGTCAAAAACGGAGCTGTGGGGGGGGTCAAAAACAGAGCGGGGGGGTCAAAAACGGAGCTGGGGGGGGGTCAAACGGAGCTGAGGGGTCAAAAATGGAGCGGGGGTCAAAAACGGAGCTGTGGGGGGGGGTCAAAAACAGAGCGGGGGGGGGGGGGGGTCAAAAACGGAGCTCAGTTAAGCCCCCTCAGCAGCAGCCAGCAACAGCCGGCGCCACCACCACCAGGGAGCATTTCCTCACCTTAGCAGCAGTGTGGCCGGGGGTTGGGGACCCCTGGGTTAGAGCGCACCGGCCAATGAGAGAAGGGGGGGTGCGGGCGGACCGACGGACCAATCAAATGGTCTCCAGAGACTCACAACCAAGATTTTCAAATTTATATATAGATAAATGAAGTATTCACGTCATTTTTCCTGGAATCAGGCACTTTATTTTACAATATTGAGCTGCCTTGGATAGAAAATTGTCACCTGTGTGTTATTATATACGCACGCAATGGATACATCACTACAACACACAGAAATTAGCCACATATACAGATGAAGCCAGTGTCACTGCTCCCGCATGGCGTGCGTAATAGCACGGTATCCCAGCCCCTTTTTCATGCTCGGCTAATTTATTACAAGGCCGTCCCAGCTGGCGCGTTGCAGTGGTGGGGACACAATGCGCCAGCAGTAATGCCTGCTACTTCTGTACATTATACTGTACCATATCTAATTAGAAGGTTACTACTTTGCTTCCTAGCAATATTACAGCACACAGTGATACAAACAAAAGACCATACATGGTAAACTGGTATGAATGTAGCTGCCAAGGAAATTTCAATAAGCCTGTTAACTGTGTGTATGCCAACTCAGAACGGTACCAACAACAACGGGTGAACAATTACTTTGTACCAGTTAATTTCTCATTGGCCTAATTTTGACAGAATGTTTTAGATTTCATTGTGCACAAAGGAAAAGGTGTGATTACATACGATTACACTCTTTACTTCAAAATAACTCCATAGCAATCAATGCTTTAATAGGGAGCATGTAAGAAACACAGATACACACCAGGGCTCCAGTCCTTCACCTGGTCTTAATGCGAAATCCAACTCCATTTAAAAGATGATTTTTATTAAATCACAAGTCTATTTTTTTTGTGGGGTTTAGTACTGAATTCACTTATTGATATATACAGCTGAACCTCTGCTCATGGATAGAAGAACATAGGGCCTCCTATATAGTATAGATTGGAGATGTTTTGGCTTTTCTCACACCACTACATGCAAGTTATTGGAGAGCTCATGGGCCACACTTGGTGTAGATCTGGTCTGGAGCTGGACTAAATATAAACAAGAGCTCCTATAACTGCGCTTGAAACTTGCTGCAATGCAGCACTTTAGAAGCTTCTAACAGACTGAAAATCTGTTCATCTGTCTTGCCTTTGTTTATTGTATCTACATCATCGTACAAGGATTCATAAGGTGAACTTATTAAGTAATAAAAAAAAAAAAGAACTATTAGTAAATAAATTTGACCCAGCCATGAAAGTTGATAAGCACATGCTATTTACTCGGACAGGATGCTCTATAGCCACTTTGTATTTTGCATTGCAAATGAAGTTCAAAACAAATAAAACCAACATTTCTCAATTCAAATCTCCCATGGAGAAACGGAAGCTTATTTTTGCAAAGACAATTGGGAGGATAAGGGAAATAAAATCAATAAAAAATACCAATATAGCTGCAGTATATCATCATAAAATAGGTTCTATTTCACAGTATGCGTTATAGGGAAAAATATCAGCTCTACATACAAAAATATGTATCTACCGGAAAACCTACATAAGATAAGCATTATGACAAACACATTATCTAATTAAAATACTATTTTGTAACCAGCTATTCACACAAAACGAATAATAGACCAAAGCGTAGGTTAGCATTATCTAAACGATCAGGTTATTTGCTTTGCAGAAATATAGGTTAAATGTGTATTCATTTGGTGGTAGATGGCCCAGCAACATCTTTCTTTGCAAGATATGGATGGCCCCTCCAAAATGATGTATTACTGTACATTAGTGTTAACACTAGGATATAACATATTTTATGGCCTATTTTATTAGAACAATTGTCTAAGGTACTTGAAGCCATTTATAATAAAGACCTTAACATCACACACTTTCCTTACAAGTGTACTGTGCCATTTTGGCCACCACCCCACTGGTAGATTGCACTTCGAAAACTCAGATGAGTGCATATATCTCACAACAAAAAAAAATCAACGTTAAAAGTCATAACCTATGATTTAAAATAAGCCACAAGTTGGCCCATCCTGAAGCCATATGAAACCCCTGGGGTTTGTTGTTTACGCCCCATTGCTCCGAAAGCCTGTGTGCAGCTAATATACCTCCACTTAACTGCACATGAATGCTGGGGCCTTCTCTCACTTCGCTATATGGAGCTAATGTGGTTATTCACTTTCAATATTTCACTATTAAAGTTATTGTGATCTTCTGCAAGTCTCCTTCCTACTAACCGTCATAAATAATCTATTGCACGAGTGCTACAGTGCGAAAGAAAGGCATAATCTAGTACCAATGACCAACAAATCATACTATTTAAAATCAACAAAATAACAATCATGTTTCCCCAGGGATCAGAGTATTCTTGATATACAGTACTTTACTTATCTAAAGAAAAATGTGCAAATGCACAGAGAGTACATGTTTTACCTTGGGAACAGACTTTGCATCTGCAGTGGACGTGGTTACTGCAGTAGAGCTTTCGCTGACCATACTTGAAGGTCTTTGGTTCATCTGCTGTTGAGGCATGAGTGAGTTCTCCCTGGAGAAGGAGAAGACAAATGATTTTAGAGCAAAGCACTTGCTGTATAAAGCAGAAGCCACTTCTTTTGACAGTTTTTCCATTGCTTAGAAGTACAGTTGCTCTTTTAACCCCCTCCAATGCTGCTAGACCACCTTGTTGCATGCACCACTATTCAGCTCTTTTTGTACAGACGATATACATTTTCTTGTAAACTACTTAATGATAGCACAACAGTATAATACATATGGGATCTATTTGGATAAACCTTGATACACTCTTTAAAAATATTAACTATTACATTGTAGAGGCCAAATATTATATGCCTTATTTTAATCCCTATATGTTCCACACAGTGGTTCTTGCGTACCAAATCTTGTTTGCAAAAATCAATACTGAAACATAACCTAATTTTAGCTGCATATAAATACATTGCTCCAGGACAACATTAAACACATTTGCAAAGGAAACCATTGATTTTACAGCTAAAACCTGGCCCGAACTGACAAATCTACCAGCCAGTTGACACCCAAGGTCTTCAGAAGTTGACAAATGTATGAGAATGCCATACAGTCACTGCGACAAGCTGCTCTTAACGGCAAAATGAGGCCCAATAAAAACACGCAGAAGAGTCCAGATACAGATTATGTGTAGAAACAACCATTTTGACTAATGAACAATGATGGAGAAAAAAACACATGCCATGGGACATTAGGAAAAAATGGTACAGTAAGATTTTAGTCCTCTAAAAATAATTACCGTTGCTGCTATTCCATTAATAGAGAAGGGGTCACATGAGCAAGATGGCGGTGGTTAGAGAGAATTAATTCCAGTAGTAAACGATATGGACGTGGCTATTACATCTTTGTACATAGTAATAAAAAGGTTTGTAAATCCGCTCTTAAAACAGCAAAACGTTAAACCTTACACTTAAAAAATTTTTTTTTTTTTAAATAAATCAAATTAGTTACGTAGTATTTGTTCTAATGCCATTTTTGAGTTTATAAATATATATATATATATATATATATATATATATATACGACTATTAAGGTTATGGTGGGTAAAAAAAGTGACTAAAACCCTCCACAGTAAAGCATAAAGCAACTGTAAATATTCCTGTATATTCATTCATACAGGAATATTTACAGTTTATATATATATATATATATCAAAAAATAAATAGATGATACCGTACTGTGGCTAACGAAATGCTTTTATTTGTGCGAGCTTTCGAGATACACTGATCTCTTCTTCCGGCGATGTTACAATGTGTAACATCGCCGGAAGAAGAGATCAGTGTATCTCGAAAGCTCGCACAAATAAAAGCATTTCGTTAGCCACAGAACGGTATCATCTATTTATTTCTTGATTATTGATGCTCGGCTAACACGGTACTGATACCTCTACATGTGTGTGTATATATGTGTGTATATATGTGTGTATATATGTGTGTATATATGTGTGTATATATGTGTGTATATATATATATATATATATATATATATATATATATATATATATATATATATATATATATATATATATATATATATATATTGTGACATAGTCCAAAGATGTTAGGCAGCTTTCTGCCCCGTTTTACGTCAGAAAGTGCAGGAATAGTTAAAAATGATCCATTCCACAGCTTCACATTTACTCAGGCTGGTGGATGGAAAATCCAGACCACAGTTTACAATGTGTCTAGTTCTCCCTCACCTGCCCTCCTAATCACTAGCACAGGTATTTAGAGAAGAGAGGTTTGCTTTTCAGTCTCTCTCCTTAGAGCCTGGGGGCTGGGGGTGTCGCTGCTCCCTGGAATCCAGTTCGGGGTGGACGGCCCCTTCAAGTATCACAGTACCAGACAGAGGATTTGCCTGGACACTTGGGACCGAGTTCCCACCACGAACAGATAAGACAAACAAATCTTTATTGCTGTATCTAAAAGACTATGCTTTATCTAGTGACCCTAAATGAGAGGGCCATCTTTTAAACTGGGGAACCAGGTTAGTTGGCCCAGCAGCAGTTAGAGGCTGATTCTGATGTGTAGTTAGATCCCTGAATGGGATAGGATTTGGTTTATTTGATTTGGTTTGGTTCTGAAAAGTGACACTGTGTGAAATGCTATAACACTGATATGAGTAAACCGCTGAAGGTTAAATGTCTGAGTGCCTCCTGCCTACACATGTTAAAGCTGCAGTACCTTACTTGGATGAAAATAAAGCAGGCAGAAGCCTGAGTTAAGCAACATAATACTTTGCATGTTCCTGTTTGTTGTATAAATAACCCTAGAAGACTGTGTCGGGAAGAACCCAGACAGACGTCAGCGCTACAAAAGAGGGGCGTTTGTCACATATGGTGGAGAATGCGGGTCGACACTAAAAAGTCTGTGGGTTTGCAAATAAATGCGGGGGTTTAAAATGGCCGCCCAGCTGAACTAAAGTACAGATGCTATGAGTGAAGTCTGTCTCACTGTGTATATCAGTTGTGCTTCTAGCATACACAGAGAATGTGCGAAGTGTGGATGCAATAGCACCCTGAACCCAAACAGAAAACCAAAATGTTTTGCTGAAGAAAAAAAAAAAAAAATTGCATCTAGCAAGTGCTGTTTGTAAAGCTAATGCCTTTTGCTGAAGTGAGTGAATTTGCAGCTAGCAAGTGCTGTATGTAAGTTGCTGAAGTGAGTGAAATTGCAGCTAGCAAAATGTCCCTGCCGGGTTTCTAAAATGGCCGACGTGAAATGTTTGGTGTGTAATGTACGTAACCATACAAAACAGTGTCCCTTCAGGCCATACTATGATCACGACCCTGGAGGAGAGCCGAACCCACAGATGAATTTAGTATGCTGGGCCTGTCGTGAAGTAGGTCACATGGAAGATGTGTGCCCCAAAATTTTCAAAGACAAAAGCAAGCAACGCCCTGTGAGTGCAAGCAAGATGTGGAAGCTGATACCAGTGAGTGTGTGCCCAGTACCACTGATATCTCTGGAGCTAATAAAGCAAAAAGAAAGAAGAAAAAGAAAACTGTTCCTCAAGTCACAGGGGAAGTGACCGAGCCACTTGAACCTGCGCTGTTAGGACATGCGTCAGAAAGGCGCCGAGATTAGCAACAGCCCATAGTGCCTGGCGCAATCGTCCCAGGAATGACGACACACCTAGAGATGACAAAGGCTACTGCTACCACCATAGGCAGAGAGCCAAGCGAATCAAAGAAAACAAGAACTGACTGGAAACTATGCTATGAGATGTCCCAGAAAGATGTGCAAAACTTCATCACAGAGTTGTGGGTTTCTCGGCAAGTGGCTAGCGCGCTTAAAGCAGAGCTGGAACTCTCACGCCATGAGGTCTACGCTCGCAGCACAGAGCTGTGTACATTGAAGGAAACCTATGAGAATACCCTGAGTAATTTAGAGACTGTAAAGAGAGAGAATGTAAGTCTGACACAGAAAAATTCAGACTTGACTGACCAGATCAGTGAAGGTGATAAGAAGCTTCACCAAGCAGGAAAAGTGGAGAAGCAATTGATCCAGGAAAAGTTAGAAATGCAGGAAGCACTGCAGAATACAGAATCAGCAGCGATCCAGGCGACACAAACTGCAGAGCTCCAAAAAATGGAGGCGCTGATGCAAACCCAGAGCAAGCACCAGGAAGAGGTGAAGACCCTGAGGGAGGTCTGGCAGGGTCAGGTTGAAGAGCTGCAGAAGCAGATGGCTGAGCGAGAGATACAGTGCGCCAAGAGGGAGGTGTCCGTCCGTCAGGTGGTCTGCCTGACATTGCGCTATGAAAGCGAAATGGCCGATATCTACAAGCAGCTGGACCACACGGCAAATGAGGGGGCCCGGCTGCAGCTGGAGCTGGACAAGACCCGGAAGGAGCACCTGCAGCTCAAGAATAGAGAAAATGAAACAGAGTTAAACCTTGCTCTGAAACAGATGACGGACATAGAGTCGCAACTCAACTCCAAAGAAGTTAAATTAGCAGCCGCACTGAGTGGAAAAAGAAATAAAGAAGGACAGCAACAAAGACGCTACCAGGACATGGGAGAAGCTGCTAAAGTGGTTCAGTTGGGCTATCAATCCTACCTCCTAACCAAGCAAGCTGTACGTTCCTATACGTGTATCTTCAATGCTGTTGCAATATTACGATTTGCTATAAAGATGAAGTTGGAGAAAAAGATTCCAAGGCTAAAAGAGACACGGTCACAAAAGGAGACCAGGGAAAGTAAACTCAATGCCCTCACTGATAACAAAGAGGAAGGAGAAATAATTTACTTTGATTGTGCTGCTGTTATTCCAGAAACAGATGGGCACCTTCCTGAGAATACTGCGAATATTCTCCCTGATCTGGGATTCAAAAATCCAGATCCTCAATTTCATGTATGTTGTCCAGATGATTATAAAACTAGTGAACACACCCAGGCCACCACAGAAGATGTTTTAGCCAAGTGGTTGGCAGTTCCTGAAAACACAAACTTGATGAAAAATCCTGATGACATTGTTAATATGGACTACTCTTATACAGAGGCAATTAGGTCTCCAAAACCCAAAGGCCTGGTAATGGCCCGAAAAGGGAAATCAAAGATTTCTGATGAGAGACATCTCAGTAAGAAGAGCCTAGAAGGTTCAAAGATTGACAAGAAAAAGCGACTAAGGTCAACGCTGCGTCTGAAAAGTTCCAGATTTCGCCAGTCTGGACCACAGTGTGGAGCCAAGGAGAATCCAGTCCGAGTGTCTCGTCAGTGGCTGAAGAAACAGTCCAGTCATTTGCAGGCTACAGCGGGTGCTGAAATAAAGTCAGAGGATGTAATGGACTGGAAGTCAAAGAAAAAAAAATGTTTGGGGAACTGACCGATATTTTTTTTTATTACACGTGTGGACTATGTCATGGACACTTAACTTTGCAAATAAGCTAGTGTAGTTATGCTATATTAGGCCTCTAGAATAAGCATTTTGTAACTATTGCAATGTTATATTGGTTCTCTGTGTTGAAAATGTAGCTAAACTACAAATTACTATACAGGGTTGATGGCCCTTTTGGTTGGTAAATATATAATGAGTTTCATATTCTAGAGTAGAAAAGAAAAAAACCCAGGGAGGTAATAGAAACTGTCTGGTTTTGTGCGTATATTTAGCATATCCTGAGTTATAAGAATGTGTGCTAGACATTTATTTTTCAAAATAGTTCCCTAATATAGAGCAACAAAATATGTTTGCCAAGTAAAGACTATTATGAAAAAAAAAACAATTTTCCATAATTGCCGTGAAAAAAAAAAAGAGTTAATATTTGTGTCGTGAATGCTTAATATTGCACTGGGGAGTTAGCTCAAGTATTTCAGGTAGGACGCTCACCCCAGTGAGGTCCATGGCCGCTCACCCCAGTAGGTGTGAGCTGGGGAAGGGGATATGTGACATAGTCCAAAGATGTTAGGCAGCTTTCTGCCCCGTTTTAAGTCAGAAAGTGCAGGAATATTTAAAAATGATCCATTCCACAGCTTCACATTTACTCAGACTGGTGGATGGAAAATCCAGATCACCGTTTACAATGTGTCTAGTTCTCCCTCACCTGCCCTCCTAATCACTAGCACAGGTATTTAGAGCAGAGGTTTGCTTTTCAGTCTCTCTCCTTAGAGCCTGGGGGCTGGGGGTGTCGCTGCTCCCCGGAATCCAGTTTGGGGTGGACGGCCCCTTCAAGTATCACAGTACCAGAGGATTTGCCTGGACACTTGGGACCGAGTTCCCACCACAAACAGATAAGACAAACAAATCTTTATTGCTGTATCTAAAAGACAATGCTTTATCTAGTGACCCTAAATGAGAGGGCCTTCTTTTAAACTGGGGAACCAGGTTAGTTGGCCCAGCAGCAGTTAGAGGCTAATTCTGATGTGTAGTTAGATCCCTGAATGGGATAGGATTTGGTTTATTTGATTTGGTTTGGTTCTGAAAAGTGACACTGTGTGAAATGCTATAACACTGATATGAGTAAACCGCTGAAGGTTAAATGTCTGAGTGCCTCCTGTCTACACATGTTAAAGCTGCAGTACCTTACTTGGATGAAAATAAAGCAGGCAGAAGCCTGAGTTAAGCAACATAATACTTTGCATGTTCCTGTTTGTTGTATAAATAACCCTAGAAGACTGTGTCGGGAAGAATCCAAACAGACGTCAGCGCTACAAAAGAGGGGCGTTTGTCACTATATATATATATATATATATATATATATATATATATATATATATATATATATATATATATATATACACACATTTACACACACACACACACACACACACACACACACACACACACACACACACACACACACACACACACACGTGAAAAAGAAAGTACACCCTCTTTGAAATCTATGGTTCTACATATCAGGACATAATAACAATCATCTGTTCCTTAGCAGGTCTAAAAATTAGGTAAATACAACTTCAGATGAACAACAACACATGACATATTACACCGTGTCATGATTTATTTAACAAAAATAAAGCCAAAATGGAGAAGCTATGTGTGAAAAACTAAGTACACATTTACTGTTTCCATAGGAATTAAGATGATAATTACTGTAGCAGACAGGTGATGCTAATCAAATGCCTTTGATTAATTGATCATCAGCAAGTGTGACCACCTCTATAAAAGCTGAAGTTTTAGCAGTTTGCTGGTCTGAAGCATTCAGGTGTGTGTTAACACAATGCCAAGGAGGAAAGACATCAGCAATGATCTCAGAGAAGCAATTGTTGCTGCCCATCAATCTGGGATGGGTTATAAGGCCATTTCCAAACAATTTAAAGTCCATCATTCTACAGTGAGAAAGATTATTCAAAAGTGGAAAACACTCAAAACAGTTACCAATCTTCCCAGGAGTGGACGTCCCAGCAAATTCACCCCAAGGTCAGACTGTGCAATGCTCAGAGAAATTGCAAAAAACCCAAGAGTTACATCTCAGACTCTACAGGCCTCAGTTAGCATGTTAAATGTTAAAGTTCATGACAGTACAATTAGAAAAAGACCGAACAAGTATGGTTTGTTTGGAAGAGTTGCCAGGAGAAAGCCTCTTCTCTCTGGCAGCATGGCTTAGGTTTTCAAAGTTGCATCTGAACAAACCACAAGACTTCTGGAACAATGTCCTTTGGACGGGCGAGACCAAAGTGGAGATGTTTGGCCATAATACATAGTGCCACGTTTGGCGAAAACCAAACACAGCATATCAGCACAAACACCTCATATCAACTGTCAAGCATGGTGGTGGAGGGGTGATGATTTGGGCTTGTTTTACAGCCACAAGACCTGGGAACCTTGCAGTCATTAGGTTGACCATTAACTCCTTTGTATACCAAAGTATTCTAGAGTCAAATGTGAGGCCATCTGTCCGACAGCTAAGGCTTGGCCGAAATTGGGTCATGCAACAGGACAATGATCCCAAGCACACCAGCAAATCTACAACAGAATGGCAGAAAAAGAAAAAATCAAGGTGTTGCAATGGCCCAGTCAAAGTCCAGACCTCAACCCGATTGAAATACTGAGCCTTGGGACCATGAACAGTCTTTTGGAGTCTGATCTCAGGTGATAGGTGCTGCATGTGGTAGGGGTGAGGAGCTTGTTAGCTTGCCCATAAAGAATTTAAAGGCAAGACAGGAAAGGTGAACTTTGCGCCTAGACTCGAGTGATGACCAATCTAGTTCTTTGAGCATTTCACAGTGATGTGTGTTGTAGTTGCATTGGAGTACAAAATGACAAATTGAATTGTAGAGGGTGTCAAGTTTGCTAAGGTGGGTTTGAGGTGCCGTGCCATATACTATGTCTCCATAGTCAATAATTGGCATTAGCATCTGCTGTGCGATACGCTTTCTGACCAGGAGACTTAGGGAGGATTTGTTCCTGTAAAGTACCCCTAGTTTGGCATAGGTCTTGGTTGTCAGGATATCAATGTGCATTCCGAATGTTAAGTGGGAGTCAAACCATAAGCCCAGGTATTTAAAACTAATGACAGGGGTTAGAGTGGTGTTAGCATTGGTTATAATCAGGAGCTCAGTCGCTGGAAGCTTTAAAAATTTAGTCTTGGTCCCAAATACCATTGTTACAGTCTTGTCAGTTTTTAAAAACAGTTTGTTTTGGGAAATCCAGTTTTCGAGTCTGAAAAAGTCAGACTGAAGTATGTGTTAAAGGTCAGAGAGGCTATGGCTGTGTGCATATAGGATTGTGTCATCTGCATACATGTGTATTGAGGCTTCCTTACAAGCTGTGGGAAGATCATTAATGAACACGGTGAAGAGTAGGGGCCCCAGAACAGAGCCTTGTGGGACACCACAGGTGATATACAGTGGGTTGGAGTTAGAGCCTGAGATGGACACATGTTGGGATCTACCCGATAGGTAGGACTGAAACCAGTTTAAAGCATGCTTCCCTATTCCAGAGCTCTGGAGTTTGTTAAGCAGGATAGCATGATCAACTGTATCAAAAGCCTTTGCAAAATCTAGGAATACTGCACCAGTGAGCTGTCCCCGTTCCATTCCACACTGGATGTCATTGCAAACTTTTAGCAGGGTAGTTACGGTGGAGTATTTGGGACGAAAGCCAGGTTGGAATTGGCTAGGGAAATTTGTCTTGGTATAGTAATCGCTTAATTGGGAGTGGACACATTTTTCTTGACTTTGGATAGAATTGGGAGAAGTGAGATTGGTCTGTAGTTTGAGACAGTGTTTTTGTCCCACTTTTGAAGATTGGGACAACTCTGGCAGTTTTCCAGGTCTTAGGGATATGGCCTGCAGACAGGATAGAGTTGACTATGGAAGCAATTGGTTTGGCAATGGCTGGGGCACCAAGTCGTAGGAACCTAGATTGTAGTAAGTCAGGTCCGCATTGGCTGCTTAGTTTTAGTTTGAGGAGCGCTTGTGTAATCTCCTCTTCAGATACTGGGCCAAATTGAAAATTGTGGGCAGTGTTGGGAGGGGGTGGGGCTATGTGGGTACTCCCAGGATGAGATTCAGGTTTGTGGTTTGGGCTGCGTTTCGCTAATAAGTTAGTGGCACACCCCACAAAGTAATCATTGAATGCATTTGCAATGTCAGTGGGGTTTGTCAGAGTAATATCCCCCTTAGTGATATTACTTGGTTGTTGATGGTTAGGAGGCTGGAATATATTGTTAATAACCTTCCAGAAGTTAGCTGGGTTTGATGTATTTTGGTGGAGATTGTCAGAGTAATATTGTGCTTTTGCATGCCTTGTTTGCCTTGTGCACATGTTCCGCAGGCATCTGTAGTGATTGAGATCCTTGGTAGTACCAGTTACTTTGTATCTTTTCCACAAGGTATCCTTGAGCTGGTAGAGTGCAATAAGGTCAGTTGTAACCCATGGAAGATGGGCCCCCCATACCCTTATTTTGCGTAGTGGAGCATGGGTATCGCAGAGTTTTAAGAACTCGGATTGGAAATTGTCGAACGCAGAATCAGGGTCGGGAATTAAATTGATTCTGTGCCATGGGCAGTTGGTAAGGTCATCCAGAAACTATTGTGGGTTAAAGTTTTTAAATGTTCTAGTGAGGAGAACTTTTGGGGTTTGAATGGGGCGTTTTAATTTTCCTTACACAGTACACTATTGCATGGTCACTGAAAATATCAGGAAGGATGCCAGAGGATTGGATTCTGCTGGGGTTTGAGGAGAGAATCCAGTCTAGCAAGGAATGGTTATGTGATTTCAGGTTTATCCGTGTGGGTTGGGAAATGAGTTGCGATAGGTTAAGTGATTTGAGTTGTATCTGGATTTTATGGTTTTTAGGATCAAGCCAATTGAAGTTAAAATCCCCTAGAACTAGCAGCTCACTCTTCTCATTCAGAGAGGAAATGGAGCCAAGAAACTGGATGATCAGTCAGGGATTGTAGAGGGGCTTTAGGGGGGCGGTAAATGCCAGCTAGCAAGATGGGCTTAGAAAAGGGGAGGCAGATTTTGCCAACTAGAATATGATATGTAAAACCATAGAATTCAAAGAGGGTGTACTTTCTTTTTCACACAACTGTACACACACACACACACACACACACACACATATATAGGAGAGTGCTGCGAGGATTCTGAACTCGTGTATAATTTTTTTTTTTTAAAAGACAAAAAGGCCTGGTGCTACATCAGACTTGACAATTTATATAGTTGGAGGTTGTTCCTCCCTGTTTCAAGCTCACCCATTCCACCTTTTTAATTGCAGTTCTTGCTAAGCACATGTGTATGACCAGTCTATTAAGATAGTTCTCCATCCATTAGAGAGGTTATGAGAGCTTTTTGCAGGTACAGTAGTGTTAGAACCTACAAATGGGCCATACCATGACGAGGTTGTAGGTATACTTTGTTTAACATACTTTGGTAAAGAAATTAACTAAATTTGTTTATGAGAAGATAAACAGATTAGGATTAACTATATAATTTGTCAAATTGGATGTAGTACTAAGCTTTTTTGTGTTTTGATAATTTGTTGCCAATTTTCTCAGGAGTTTGAGCTGTAAACTGTAAAAATAGTCAATGTTACCTTAATAATACCCAGGTACATTATAGCGGCTGAGTTACACTAACAGAAGGATTGGTTGAAACTGAAAGGCGGCCATTTAGTTAGGCACACAACCAGGATCTTTACAGATTTATAACAGGAGCACCAAACGATTGCCAATTTAGGTAAGAATGTAGAATTATACATTGTCACATGCTTTACATATAAAAAAGAAAAGAAAAGAAAAAAGAAGGGGGGGTGTGGATGTAGTATTACTGCTTTAAGATCTGTTTGGATATACTGGTGCTATTGGTGCCTGGTATAATTCAGACACAACAGAAGCAAAGATCCAACAGGAACTAATTATGAAACTTGGATTACACCAGAAAGTGGCCCTGATCTCTAACTCAGTTGACTTCGTTAACACAATTTAAAAATAACAAGCTAGTCTAGCTAGACTAACCATAACTATATTCAGACTTTAAGGACAAAAAAATGAGAGAATGACAGGGAATAATATCCAGTAGACTTTAAGGATCAACCCTCAATGCATAATGCTATACTGCCTTAAAGTCAGCACTAGCAGTATGGACAGCAGCACAGTTCGGTAACTATATAGCAAACCTAGCAATGTTTATCCTCACATTTGTAGGCATTGACCACAAAAACAAGAAACAATTCAAGGAGAATCTCAAGCAATTTGTAATTTAAATGTGTCTAAAGAAGGGGGGTCTCAGGAACCAAACTCTTAATTTTAGCTCCGGGGTCCTCCTGTATCCCGAGATCGTTACCTCCGTAGGTGCTGCGGCACTGCAGCATCCTTCAATGAGCCCCGGCACACAGGTAAAATAGGAAGCTGTGACCGATGATGTCGCTGCTTCCTAATGGCTATGGTGGAGTCACAAATTTCAAGCTCCACATGGTTTACCCAGCCGGGAATGCAACTGGCAGCAACTACGGAGTCCCTGGAGTGGAAATTAACATGGTTCAGCTCCGGGACCCCTGCTCCCCGACTATAAAAAAAAACACAAACCCCCTACGCGGAACCACACCTTTAAATTAGAGACAGTGACCAAGGGAACTAGTAGATAAAGGGACTAAACATAACAGCCATTGGCATCAAATACAAACTTCATCTCGCCTACGTAAATGAGTATTTAAAAAAAAAATGGTTTTTTTACACTTCATGCTATAAAAAAAATCCACTTCAAGTAATAGCAAAAACATTGTATGGAGTCAATGTCAAAGTGTACATATCTGTGCATCGCAGCAAATTTCAGCAATGGAGGAGTTATATTTTATATGGCAGTGGGGAAAACTGGTCTATTCTTGATTGTTAATGGACTTGGATAACTACAGGCAGCGCACCCTGTTTTCTAGATTAATTTGATAAGGAAACAAAAAGTTGCCTTGATAAATGTTAAAATATAAATAGCACAGTTTTTTATTTAGAGGGCCATATGTAAGAAGCGGACCGAGGTTTGATCATTCCTGCACATACTGGAAAATGAAGAGCATTCATTACGAATTCAGAAACAGCTGCCGCTGTGTTGTACCTGTCAGGGGCTTATTGATGTAACGTCTCATTTCAATAGAAAACTTATTTGGCAAAATGCACAAATCCAAGAAAGCAACGTTCACTAAAGCACACACAAAGTTTTGGGCTATCATTTAGATCAAATTAAATGTTATTTATATAATAGTGCTAATTCCCTTCAGCAATATATTCTAATAACGAGACTAACAGCTGCTAGTCACAGAACATTGCCTTGGAATGACAATGATCCGAATCTTTAATAATAAAGAAGCCATTCAACTTCAAGAAATACAGATTGGGGTTGGGATAAATGGACAAACTGTTCTTTTGTTTTCGTGCTATTAATGCCTACAAACAAAAAAGTAATTTCAGCATGGTTAACAGAGCAGCGAACGTAAATAAACATTTCATAGGCTTTAGATTATAATTTTTTTTACCAAACCAATCTATTAAACCTTTTATAGCCAAGACAACAGACTGCAGAAGAGATCGCGCAATTATAAACCAGAAGTAATATCTTTCTAAACGTACCTAGTGTTGTAACTGTTCTACCCACACATATTACTTTCACTACAATTGACTATAAAAGCCGTCACATTGTAATGCAGTATATTATATTTGCTGCAGCCTTAACACCATTTCTTATCCCTTGTTATGTAGTAGATATTGGTTTATTAATGTTTAGAATGGTTGCATTCCCTACAGTAGCAAAGCAATTAACAATATTTCGATGATTACAGCAAAGTTATTATCATTGAATGTTCAGGTGAAGACTCGCATTAAAGTAGTGAGGGGAGCACTGTGCACTCCACTTCAGCGTTCAGGTGAAGACTCGCATTAAAGCAGTGAGGGGAGCACTGTGCACTCCACTTCAGCGTTCAGGTGAAGACTCGCATTAAAGCAGTGAGGGGAGCACTGTGCACTCCACTTCAGCGTTCAGGTGAAGCCTCGCATTAAAGCAGTGAGGGGAGCACTGTGCACTCCACTTCAGCGTTCAGGTGAAGCCTCGCATTAAAGCAGTGAGGGGAGCACTGTGCACTCCACTTCAGCGTTCAGGTGAAGACTCGCATTACAGCAGTGAGGGGAGCACTGTGCACTCCACTTCAGCGTTCAGGTGAAGACTCGCATTAAAGCAGTGAGGGGAGCACTGTGCACTCCACTTCAGCGTTCAGGTGAAGCCTCGCATTAAAGCAGTGAGGGGAGCACTGTGCACTCCACTTCAGCGTTCAGGTGAAGCCTCGCATTAAAGCAGTGAGGGGAGCACTGTGCACTCCACTTCAGCGTTCAGGTGAAGCCTCGCATTAAAGCAGTGAGGGGAGCACTGTGCACTCCACTTCAGCGTTCAGGTGAAGACTCGCATTAAAGCAGTGAGGGGAGCACTGTGCACTCCACTTCAGCGTTCAGGTGAAGACTCGCATTAAAGTAGTGAGGGGAGCACTGTGCACTCCACTTCAGCGTTCAGGTGAAGACTCGCATTAAAGCAGTGAGGGGAGCACTGTGCACTCCACTTCAGCGTTCAGGTGAAGACTCGCATTAAAGCAGTGAGGGGAGCACTGTGCACTCCACTTCAGCGTTCAGGTGAAGACTCGCATTAAAGCAGTGAGGGGAGCACTGTGCACTCCACTTCAGCGTTCAGGTGAAGACTCGCATTACAGCAGTGAAGGGAGCACTGTGCACTCCCCTTCAGCTTTACCTTTAACTGTCCAGTGCTTGTCCTAGTATATTTTATTCTGTCCAAAATAGTGTGAATGTTAACGGTGGCCTTTCTTAAACAAAACATGTCAGCAATGGGCCATCTGGAGTATGGAGATTTATTGGAGACGGCCTGAAAAATAACTTTTCTAAAACACGCTTAGTTCTGCATCCAATTTTCTACAAAGTAGAGAAAATCTAATTGGTTTTATAAGATAAATGATCAAGAAGGGATTACGTACAGGTTTCTCAGAGGTTGCCTAATTCTACCAAAAATGTATAAGCTGTAAAGCAGGAATTAAGTGTTACATAATTGTTGGCAACAAATTTACAAAGATTAATCTTTGAAAAAAAAACTTCACAAATCTGTTTTGATGACTAAGAAAACCTAACTTTGGCTAAAATATACCCTTAACTACCCTGTCTCCGGCACTACATAGCATACATAGAATCAAAGCACAAATACTGTATAGGCGCATAGTCTTTATTTAAGCGGAAATCACGCTGAAAAATACCTGAGCTACGCTGCTTCTAATATTTGTAGCTGTGCGTCGAGATGAGGGATAGATGGATTAAGTGGCAGGCGTTAGGGTCGAGTTACATTTGCATATTGGCCCAGGTCTATGTATTAGATGTGCAGCTTCCAATACTTTTCTTGAAGTTTTTTCAGCGATGCTTTTCTCTGTCATGTTAAAGGTGGCGTAAGGTTGTTTTGGGTGCAGAATACTAGCACAGAGTGTGCCAAATGCTAAAACTACAAAATACATTAAATATATTGCGTTTCAAACAGACAAAAATGCTAATATTTAAAAATATTTTTAATCGTTTCCAATACTTGGGCATATGGTTTGACTCCCATTTAACATTTGCGTTGCATATTGATACCCCAACATCCAAAACTTATGCCATAAGTCTGCTTGTCAGAAGTGTATCACACTGCAGATGCTAATGCCAATTATCAACTATGGGGACATAGTATACAGCACCCCGAACCCACCTTAGCGAACTTGATTCCCTCTACAATTGAATATGCCGTTTTGTCCTCCAATGCAACTACAACACACATCACTGCGAAATGCTCAAAGAACTAGATTGGTCATCACTTGTGTCTAGGCGCGAAGTTCACCTTTCCTGTCTTGCCTTCAAATACTTTCTGGGCAAACTATCCGTCTATCTGAACAAGCGCCTCACTCCTACCACATGCAGCACTTATCTGAGATTTGACTCCAAAAGACTGTTCATGGTCTCAAGGTTTAGCAAAGCACCCGGCCGCTCCTCCTCTTACCGTGCACCACAAAACTGAAACAACCTACTCTCACAGCCGCCACCAGTCTAAGGGCCTCATGCAGAGAGCATCGAATTTTCAAATTGGCGAATTTCATAAAAAGTAGCTTTTTTGGAGAGTTTTATTCTCCATATGCAGAAAAGTTCGAATTCTGCTATGTTTAACATGGATGCGTGTGGCGAGTTTAAATGGGAAAGATGCGCGCTTCAGAAATGTGTAAAGAAAAAATCGCGCATTTTTTGTCCCCTTTGCTATAGGCGGCGAGCGCCATCTTATTGCCAACTTTTCCTGGCGCGGCAAAAATGAGAAAATCGCGCCATTTTCCTGGCGCGAACAGCCGCTACATGACGTTCGTACCTCTCTGCATTCGGAGAGTTTTAAAAATGGCGAGATGGAGGTTCTCGCCAGCCGCGAGGCGAGTTTTAGAAATAGAAAAAAAAAATTGGCGCGTTTTTCGTAACTTGCCATTTTCTGCAGTTTTCTGCGCGAAATTGTACAAAAAATGGCGAATTTTGAAATAACGATGCTCTCTGCATGAGGCCCTAAGTTCTTTCATAACGAAGGCTGTCTCACATTTTCATCTGGTCTGTAACTGTTACATACGCCTATAATATATATTATCTCTAACTGTGCATGCTATGTCTTGTATATAATGTATACCCTGTTCACTTATGTAACTATGTATTGTAACCATGTATTATTCATCATCTTAATTCTGTGCCCAGGACATACTTGAAATCGAGAGATAACTCAATATATCACTTCCTGGTAAAACATTTTATAAATAAATTAAAATATTGTTACGCAAATGCATTCACGCAGACCACTTTCTTGGTACATAGACCCCAGTGCATGCAAGATGCATTTTGTTAATAGTTATTGAATGATTGTCCCTTCATGAATGTTTAATTTTCTTTTAAACCAATTATTATTTAAAGCCCACACATTCAGAGGTAGTTAGCCCCACAGGTCGATTGTATGGCTAGGAAAAGTGCTGTCTATTATTTGATTTCTATGCAAATTATTTTTACTACAGTATGCAAAAAAAAAAAGAAACACAAACTCACAGCAAAGACTCAGAGGCAGAAGTTTAAGCGAATATTTACTTCCTTAAAAAAGCAAATATCATTATAAGACACATTTCAATAGCATCCCATTGCAGGAAGACACCACCTAGAATTCTGTGAATGGCAAAATGTACATGTACAAGCTGGTACATTCACAGCAGCTGAACTTACAAGCCTACGTATGGCATTGTGCTTCTACACAGAGCCTACAAGTCAGCACCTTACTAAAGGGTCACCTTGGCCCAGTGCCTGTGCAATCTTGTATGATGATAATGAAAGCCATTTCCACTGTAAATTAGTGCTATTATTTTGTTTTATAGTTCTAATGAATAAGAATGGCATTTTTGCTTTGACCCTTGTAAAGATAAAATGCAACCGTTGGGTCCATACCTGTAGATCTGTTATGGTTTTAGCTGCACACAAATCATTTAAAACCATATTACAAGTACTGTACAAATGCAATAAAAGCACTATGACTTCTTAACCCTTCCAAGATTACAAATCATGTATAGACACTGTAGGAATCGTGCATTAAATTAATAAAAAGAGGGCCTTAACAATCCTGATATATGTACCTCAGAAACAAATGATCTAAATTAAGGCATAATGAACCGGCCTACCTTTTGTCATTAAAAACCTTCTGTGATGCTAGTGGGAAACTAAACAGTCTATGTTTCTAGATCCCAGGTGTTTAGTTATTCCATCTTTTGCTGCCATAGTAACCAGTGCGATGGATGAAACAATACAAGGCGTCTCTCCAGGGGTGATGTACTGGCTTTATCAGCTGCAAATATCAAAAGCACTAAAAGCACAACACACACAGGGAAATGTGCCGGAAGAATAAAAACTATATTTTTGTAGCCTGTTGCTCCGGCAATGTACAATACCCACCAAGTATAGACACGGTTATAGTAACAGCAATTCAGAAATTGTGAACAATGCAATTCTGCTTTTTGTTCATGTCACGCCTTAACACATTGATGTCCAACTGTGGTACAACTCAAGAAAGGATTTACTTTGTGACCCCGATTTAAGACTCTTGCTGAGGACATTTTGCTACTTTGCTTTCTGACAGTTGAGGCACTTATGCTTAGCTGTTCTCTAACTATTTGTAAGCACAGTCAATCCACAAGTTTAATGAATTGTGTATTGTTTAAACTCAAAAAATTGCAGGAGATATAAAGAGCTTTGCAATACATCCCAGTCCCCCCTGGAGTAGATGGCCAAAGATCATCATAAGGTGACAATCAGTGATTGAAGCCTAAAGGTACTCGGGGGGGGGGGGGGAGGGGGGAAGAGTATAAAAGATGTATAATCATATCTTCAGCCCTTGTCGATACACGGCATGATGAAGGCCTCCCTAATGATCTTCCAGGTACTACGGCTTAAAGCCTCTCTTCTCCAAGGTGCCCCAACACATTTTCTAATGTAATCCTTCCCATCTTACTTTTGGTCGTCGTCTTAATCTTTTAATTTGCCTTGGAATCCTGTCAAGTATCATCTTTGTCCAACGATGGTGATTTCATCGTACTTGTTGTACTCTTTCTACCCCCCAGTACATGGGAAGTCTCTCCTCCTGCATCTCACTATGCCCTCCCTATTGCTTTTGCCGTTTACGGTTTCCTCACTCTTTTGTGAATGGTCTGTTCTCTCCAACTTCCCCACTCCTCACTGCACCATTATTTATACACCTCTCTCCAAGCAACTTCTTTACCCCTCAATAAAAAACACCCACACAAATCCTCTATTCACACCTGTCATGGGAGAGGGGGTTTGGCCCGGTATTAAAGGGGCTACGG
This sequence comes from Ascaphus truei, assembly GCF_040206685.1. Classification (NCBI taxonomy): domain Eukaryota; kingdom Metazoa; phylum Chordata; class Amphibia; order Anura; family Ascaphidae; genus Ascaphus; species Ascaphus truei. Next base: position 52,543,247 of record NC_134494.1, on the reverse strand, counting down.
TATTTACGTTTTTTACGCATCTTACAGTGATTGCTCATTGGACTGTATTCCATTATATTGAGGTATGCACTCTGTATAGGTCATTATATCATTGGTTACTGCAATAGTGGTGGTGCAAGCAATTTTCTTTCCCCTATTCTATGTTTAATAGAAGGGGAGTTACACGAGCTTAATGAATTTTTTCAACAAATAGTTATATGAATAAATATACAATATCATCTTCAGAAATATATAATAGAAGTCTATAGTAATATATAAAAAAATCTAGTATACCACCTGACTGGCTGAGCCAATGGCTGTGCACGCAGCGTCACCGCGACCCGTTGCGACGCGGGACGATGACGTCACACCCGGCAGCGCGAGGCACAGTCCAGGTGAGTATAAATTATGCAGTATCGTGTATGTTTGTCACCTTGATAAAGTGCTTAGTGCACGAAACGCGTAGGTGCGTTAGTGTTGTTCCGTTGTCCCCTTGCTGCACCACCCTGCAATAAAACCTGACCTGTTTTTCAATTGAAAGCTTACCTCATCATTTTTCCGGTTTCACTGGGAGCTGGAAATTGCGGCAGTGCTACACATCTCTACCCTTCTTCTTGCTGCATACTTACCTGGATGAACAGCACGCCCTGGATATCGAGGAGTCCTGCTAGCACCAAGGTAAAGGGCCATAGTGCCCCCACATATATGTATATGGTTACCGGTGCCTGTTATTACGTTCTATTGGTTACTAGGAGGGGCCGTCATGGGGTTTCTTTCTGTGATGGTCAAGTGGACCTCACTAGACTCCTAGCCCTTACCTGACAAATTACCACATCATTTATGGACTTGCTCATGTTATCCAGTATTATCCACATATGTCATGGAGGAATTCTGACCGATTTTGATGCATCACAAACCCCATTGAAAGTGAATGGAGTACTGCATTTCAATGGGGATTCCTGGACGCCGACCTCCGGAGCCGAGCTGGCAGCCAGCCAGACCGCAAAACCGCAAGAGCGGCAAGATTGTCAAAAAAGTGCTTTGATCGCGCAATTGGCGTGGGAACTAAGGCCTCAGTCAAGTTCATGGCCAATTGGCGTGGGAACTTTTGTTCTAGGGCACCCAGAAATAAAATTCCTTTTGCCCCTAGATGTTAGGAACCCCCTCACCTGACCCCAACAGGGTCCGACAATTAATGGCGGCGAGAAAGGGTCGCGCCGGCCAGGAGGGTCCTACCATTGACCGTAATGGCGGAGAAAGCCGCATGGCTTTCAAACACTAAGTGTGAAACAGGGAAACTGAAAACCCATTACTCCGGTTCCGTGGGGACCCGAGGATTGGGATTTGGCAAGGATGTAGTCACTGCTCCAGCATGACTGCATGGCAATTTTCAGCCCTCTCCCCTCAACCGAACGGAGTAGGTTAACTGTTAAAAAGTGTGTGTTTCCCATTAACTTCAATGGTAGCGGAGGTCCTATTGCATCCTATGGCCGCGCCGGCCCTATTGATTCTAATGAAAGAAAGCTGCGTGGCTTTGAAACGGCTAAGTCTAAATGTGTATAAAGTGTAAACCTTTATCTCCGGTTCTGTGAGTACCAGAGGGCTGGGATTTTGGTCGCATGTAGTCACTGCTTCCGGCATGACTGCATGGCCATTTCCAGTCCTCTCCGATAACCAAAAGACGGAGTATGGGCAAATTTGAAAATTTTGATTTCCCCATTGACTTCAATGGCGGAGTTGCTCCATTGAAAGCCTATAGCGGAGGAGCCCATTAATTTCAATGGAAGAGTGAAATACAGTGATTTCTTTTAGCTTATAGCAGAGAATCCTGCATTAAAGTTAATAGGGGATTTTAACTTGTTTTTTGTATCTCTGGTTCTGGGGGTCATGGAAGGCTGATATTTGGCCACTATGGCAAGGGTCCTCCGGCATGAAGACCTGGCAAATTTCAGCCCGCTCAGACCCACAGAACGGATTATTTTAATATGTGTAGATATTAAAGAATATACTGTTTTGCAAGGCTGGTATAAAAGCCCGGGAAAGTTACTGGCTCTGCTTTATGTTAATGTTCAGGGGGGCGACTCTCTGTCTACAACAGCCCCCCTGATAAAAGACTTGACCACTCTGTGTACAATAGGGCGGAGAAACGCAGAGCCAGAGTGGTCTGTAAGTGCCATAATTCACACTTACAGACAAAAGGGTTTCCTGACCAGATACAAGTCTGGTAGACTTTCAAGCGCCCAAGGTTAGGGTATGGGGCTGAAACTCCGTATAAGCCCTATACCCAGTGTCTTTCGTGATGTCTTCATTTGTATCCTGTATTGCTGAATGAATTGACAATCCTGTACCTGATTGCTTCATTGTCCAAACCCTAAGTGCTATATCGTGTCTGTTATTTGTATCATCTTGTGTGTTCACCTATCTAAGGAATAAACTATTTTTATTATATCTAAGTCGTGTCCAATTCAACCCAGATATTTTGTGTATATTTTAACCTATCACTAGCTACCGTGACAACACCCTCTATCTACTCCTTCCTGCTGCTGCGGATATCCCCTAAGCCTGAAGCCAGACATACATGATCTGATTTTCATCTATCAATTGAAAGCACTTTAAATCAAATTAACATCTTACTGGTATGAGCTGAATTGGCAGAACAGAACCCTCCCTTAATTGGTAATCAAATGAATGTATTTAACTATATAAGGCAATCTCTCTTGGCTGTGAAACATTTTAAAGTGTAACATTGAAAGTGTCTGGAGTTAATTTTGGAGTTGAAATTGGAGGTAAAGATTAGAGGAAGATCTGGACTCTGCACAACAACAACTCTGCAGCTGTGAGAATTTGACTTTCTAAAAGCTGTGATTCTTTATACTCTTCCAATCCTTCAATAACTGGGAAGTCTCTCCTCCAGCATCGCCCTATGCCCTCCCTATGGCTTTGTCTGTTTACCGTTTCCTCACTCCTCTGTGAGTATTTCTGTTCTCTACAACTTCCCCACTGCACCATTATTTATACACCTCTCTCACAACAACTTCTTTACCCCCTCAATAAAAACCACCCACACAAATCCTCTATTCACACCCTCTATCTACTCCTTCCTGCTGCTGCGGATCTCCCCTAAGCCTAAACTAAGCCATACACAACTGATCTCACCCATGCCTCCCTGCTATCTCTTCCCCTGTAAATGGTGTTAACTTTCTAATTTAATACTGACTAACCTTAAAACTCACCCCACAAGTTAAGCATCCCAACAGCCTGCACTCGTGGCTACTGTTCCACATTACTCCTACCACCCATTGTGGCCAAGCACTGCCATCTACAGCACTTATTCCCTCACCTGCTGTCTGTAAGTTTCCTCTCAAACCACTTAGATTGTAAGCTCTTCGGGGCAAGGATTTCCTTTTGTCTGATTTTGCTGCGCTTAATGTATTTTAATTCCCTGTACTGTATTCTTTGTGAAGCGCTGAGTACACTTTTGGCGCTATATAAATAAAGACATACAATAAACACCTGATTTCATCCATGCCTCCCTGTCATCTCTTCCCCTGTAAAGTGTGTTAACCCTCTCATTTTAATACTGAATAACCTTAAAACTTGCCCCACAAATCAAGCATCCTAATAGCCTGCACTCATGGCTACTGTCCCACACCCACAGTCACTCCTGCCACCCATTGTGACGAAGCACTACCATCTACAGCACTTATTCCCTCACCTGCTGTCTCTGTAAGTTCCCCATCAAACATCTTAGATTGTTAGCTTTTCGGGGCAGGGATTTCCTTTCCTATTGTCTGATTTTGCTGCACTTATTGTATTATTATAATTCCCTGTACTGTATTCTTTGTTAAGCGCAGAGTACACTTTTGGCGCTATATAAATAAAGACATACAATACAATACTTCTGGAAATCACTTATTGTACTACTTGGATGTGGTCCAGTGTGTTGTATCCACTGCGAAATCCTGCTTGTTGTCTAGGATGGGTAAAGTCTAGGGTCAGCTGCAGCTGATTAGACAGTATCTTTGCTAAAATCTTGTAAGTGATTGGCAGTAGACTGATTGGTCTAGAATTCTTGAGGTCTTTTTCTGAATGAGGATGACTATGGCATTGCTCCATTGTTCTGCAATTTTCCTGTTCTTCAAGTAGCCAGCAAAAGGGTTTTGCTAAGATTTTCTTAGTGTTGGACCGGGTCCTACTTAAAAAAAAAAACCACGGGTAACGGGTACCTGGCCAAACTCAAATGATCTACCTGGTCGGGTACCCGGTAACTCGGGTGGCCGGCTGTCCAATAGGAACGATCCAGCTCCTGCTCCGGTCACATGGTTCCCCAGCTCACACTGCTATGGAGTCCTGCAGCTCGCGCTTGGGATGAACACACACTGCTGATGCTGCTACCGCCACAGAACCTCTGCTGACCTGCCTGATGTCGCCGCGGGCTTCCTCACGGTCTTCCTCGCCTTCCGTCGCTGACAGCAGCTAAGTAATGATGTATTTTTCAGCTACCCTGACATTACCCAGCACCGGGTCCGGGTAATTTACCGGTAGCTGAAAATCCGCCGGGTACCGGGTAATTCCGGGTACTCTGTACATCACTACATTTCTCTACTTCATCCCCAACTTCTTTCAAGATTTCAGTTGAAATAAATCGTCCTCAGGTGCCTTCCCATTCTTCATGCATTGTATTACCTTTGCCGCTTTTTCTGTTAGGACGCATGGTACATCCATCAGTGGTGCTTTCTGCTCTCGCTACCTTTGCTTGAGTATGCCCTTTATTATCTGTGTCCTTGTACAATTTCATGTAGTCCTTAACTTTCTTTACACAGCTGTTAATGCATTGTCTTGTTCTTCCCAATCACAAATCGCTGCTTCGTCTTTAAGCTTTTGTTATCTTTGATAGTTTTTTTTTTTAACAAGCTCTGCATCTTCAGTTATTGTTCTTGCTTTTTGTGATTGTTTCATTTCTTGTGGTCTCCTAATTAATTGCTTTGGCCTCATCCAATATTTTCGTATCCTTTTTTTTGTTAGCAATTCCTCCATTTATTTCTGCGCTTTTAACTACAATCTTCACAAGTTCTTCATAATTGTTTGTTAAGGTGTGTCCATGCATTTAGAGAGAGCTAAAGCAATTTTTCAACTCAAACTCCCTGCTGTTATTGTTAGCTGGGATATAGTCAACGTAAGTCTGGATTCAATTTGGTTTACTCCCTGTTCATTTTTTAATTTGGATTCTTTGTGATGAATGAATTCATGGAAAAAAGTTATATCTGTGGCGCTCAACACTGTAATTATCAATACAATTCTGATAGGTAATTAGAAATATACAACCAGAGCCACGGAAATCGCCCGTCCAAATGGATGCTCCACGTGATAAGGGTGAACATGTAAATATAAAAAAATATCAAATCATAGCATAATACTGTATAACATATAAACAAACAAACAAACAACATACAACACTTAACATTAACAGACGCTGAGAACAACAGGTGACTACTTACAATAGCATTTAATATGGCATATCATTAATATCATAAAATACACTAAATACACATAAAATAGCACATAAAAACATATATAAGGTTCAGGCAAGATTCTCCAAATCGGGTGGGGGTACCTGCTTACCGAAAACAAGATGGTTTCAGGCAATGGATAATTTAAAGAGTATCCCCTCTTATAAATGGCTGCTGCTGCTGCTTACATCTGGGCTCAGACGAGTGGTCTCATATGGGCAGGGACATGCTCCTCCAGCCCTCGGTGTCTGCCTCCGTCTGTAGTCAGCACCATCCACACACGGCAGAAGTTCCAAGGCAGCACACACAGATACTTCCTGGTCTGACCCCACCAAACACACCATACAATGCAATGGTGAAATGCCGAATATTCCTACGCCAGCGTTCTATTGCTCACAGCTCACAGCTTCAGAAGGGTACAGCACTCACACCCGAGTAGTAGGGACCTCACAGAACCACCCTACGCGTTTCAAAAGTCTTGCTTTCTTCCTCAGGGGTATATATATATATATATATATATATATATATATATATATATATATATATATATATATACAGGTATATACAGGGGTATATATATATATATATATATATATATATATATATATATATATATATACAGGTAAACCCCGTTATAACGCGCCTCGTTATACTGCGATTCGGTTATAACGCGGTTTTCCCGTGGCTCCCGGTGTTTTTTTTTTGCACACTGCACACACTGCACACACTCACAGCACACACTGCACACACATTGCTCACTGCACACCCTGCTCATTGCTCACACTGCACACACTGCTCACACTGACACACACTGCTCACACTGACACACACTGCACACACACTGCTCACACTGACACACACTGCACACACACCCCTCCCAATACACATATACATAAATCAGCCTTACCTTGGGGATGATTGGTGAGGCATGTGGCTGCAGGGGGGGGGGGTGCTGCGTGCCGGTGGGGGTGGTGCTGCGGTGGAGGGGGATGATGGCTGCGGGGGCCCCCGATGCTGCGGGGGCTGGTGGGATGGCCCGGTGCAGTGCGGGGGGGGCATGGGGGGGGGGTGGCAGGACGACCCTGCGCTACAGCGGGGCCAGGAGGCCCTGTACTGCGGCGCGAGGGCCCTGTGCTGCGGCGGGGGGAAGCCGGACCGGAACTGGAGGGGCATCCCCCCAAATTTAAACCCTGACAGCGGCCTCTCGGACTCCTCGGCGGCGGGCGGCGGGTTGAGCAGATGCGCGAAGATGGCGGCGAAGGGGTTGGCCGCGAGCAGCTCGGTGCGGTACATCTCCCACAGCAGGTACAGGGCGGTGAGCCGCTGCGGGGAGCTGGGCAGCAGGTCAGGCTGCTGCAGGAGCATCACTAGCACCGAGCCCACCCGGAAGTGGTCGGCCTTGGAGAAGTAGTGGTGGAAGGCGGTGGAAAGGCCCTCGAAGGTGTTCCCGCAGGCTTCGTCCGACATGATGCCCAGCAGGTTGCAGAGCTCTTTCCTGGCCAGGCTCATCGTTAACCGGCGGCGACCGTTGCCCGGCGCGCCTCCACCTTACTTGGTGGGCGCGCGGACGGCGCGAGACGCAGACTCCTTCTTCGTGCTCCTCCTGGTGCGGCGCGCTCGCATGTATATAGGTGCGCGCGCTGGGGGTTGTACTGCTGCGCTCTACTTCGAGTTTCAATAAGAGCCAGGGGAAGCTGAAGCCGGGGTTTACCTGTATGTATATATATATATATATATATATATATATATATATATATATATATATATATATATATATATATATATATAAAATTTAAATCAGTGTTCCAAATTGTTATGTTGCCCCCCTTTGTGGCTACTATTGAGTTAAGAGGTTTATGGTCTTTATGGGTTAACTGTGTGAGCTCACGCAGGGTAGCGCCCCTCTCCCATGACATGGTAAAGAGTGACTTGACAGAAAATAAGCCACGCTCACATTATGTCCGTTGATCAGTGATGTCCCGGACAGGGTATATAAGACTGCCCTGAGGATTCTAGAACTCAGGTCTCAGCTGGGAGTTAGACAGGTGGAGAGGCCTCACTGTTGGAAATGTAAATGTGTGTGTGCAACACACTTTCCCCCACCCCCTGGGAGATATAGCGGCTATGGTGTATGTGGTGCGTTACCTGCGGCTCACAGGATGCCTGAACCTCCGCTACTGGGAGCCTGGGGTGTACCCGATCCGGTTCATGACAGCACCTCCACCTGCGCGGGATCCTAACATAGTTGGCACTTTAGTTGAGGCACCTCCGGGTACTCCAATACCTGGAGCAGCTGATTAACAACAGGGATCCTGGAGATCCAGTGACGTCACCGTCAGCGAAGCCTCCGCCTCTGCGTGGGGTGGGATCCAGAAGGATGGTCCCACCAATAAAATAGTCTTTAATCATGTATGCCTGGATCGAGTCCCAAACTGCAGGCTATGCTTCACAACGTGGCGTCTTCACTGGCACTATAAACTAACTATATACAGCTAATGGGGAAATGTCCCTAGCTAGGGGTTTCCCTGAAGCAGCCACAATCTAATTAGGTGATTGGGAACTATCTTGGACCTAAGGGGCTTAATATGACCAAGTCTGGGTGCCACTGACTCCCAGATCTCATCTTCCCTGTCTCAGTCCTCCCCTAAGGAGATTCTAGCAGCCCTATTGGCTGTATTGTGTCACATGACCTCAGCTCCTGAGGCATTCTGGGGAGTGTAGTTCCCCTGCGGAGCAACATAGTGAGGCGAAAGGGGGGGGGGGGCAGATGGAGACATGGCTAAATGTGTAATACCCTTTCTGTAACGGATCGGGGGACACGCGCCTCTCAGCGGGTCCCCGTCACCTCAGGCCCCATGGCGGCTCTCTACCCCGGTTCCCTGCTACCTCGGCCTCTCACCTGTCCCGCCCCACGCCGAGCCGTTCCTCCGCGGCGCATGTCGCATCTTCACGCACGCGACCGGGGTGCGCGCACGGCAGCGTTACAGAGGGCACGCGCACCCCATCTTCTTATCATCCCTCCCGCGCCACTGGCGCCGTCCCCCATCGGCTGCAGGCGATTGCCATGAATCACACCCCTGTCTCCCTCCCTGCTCACCTGGACCTATCCCTGCGATCACCCAGACAGGCCTCCGCTCCACCCCTTCCTACCATTGGCCCTCCTTCCTTTATAACTCCAGTCTGCCCTCTCCTTCCTCGCTCTGCATAGCTTCTCTGTGACTCCAGTGTGCAGTGTCTATGCCAAGCTCTGTTCTCTGTTACAGCTGTTGTTCCTGTCCCTGCCCCTGTTTGGATACCTTTGGATTGATCTTGGCTCTGTTTGACTACATGTACCTCGCTACCCCTGGACTCTGCTTTGGACCTCACTACGCTGCTTTCTCCTGCCCCTGACCCACGGCTCTTGGACAATTACCCTTCGACTTCTGGCACCCCTGACTCAGCAAGTATATCGTTAACCCTTTCTCACCAGGCCCGGCAACGCATCTTACCACACTCCAGGCACGCCCTCACTGCTGTGGGTGCGTGCTATACCCTTACCCACCTCAGTACTGGGGACTGGCCAGGTCTGCGGGCATACAGGCATTACATTTTCCCTATCCCAAAGGGAAACAGCTGTAATTGTGGTCACATGACAGTGTGTTTGCTTTCGTCATACATTAAATACAATAATGTTTTTGAACAAAACAATAGTCAAGAATGGGCTTGGTTTCGAAACTGCCAGGGAAAACTGAAGATGGACTTGTGATTGGAGTATACTTCACAATTTGCTCCTTTTACAGTATACTGGTACTCCTTCAACACATCGATATGAAGCTGAAACCAAGAAGCGTTACATCCTCACATAACATGCAGAAATGTCCAGCAGCAAAGAGGTTGACAACCCCAAAAAGCATCTAAAAAGTTATTATTTTGCTTGTTCTGTTGTATGAAATTTAACCCACAAATTATTGTTTTGTTCTCTGTACTGTTGGTATAAAAGCAACATATGCCACACTGTGTAAATCAAGTAGGAAGTAAATCACATCAGGCATTCTAAGACACCACAGAAATATTATTTATTGGCAGCAGTAGCATTCAACTAGTTGTTGCTAATTAATGTAATTAGTGGTTGCTTTCCCAACGCCAGGCACTGTATTAGCTGGTAAAATCATTAAAAGGCCAGTGTGGCATATTAATCAGGAATGGGTCATATTAGCCAATACCATATTACTAGTGAATAAACTGGCACATACAGGCTATGGCGTTTTAGTGCTAAATCTAATTTCTAATCTTATACTATATTAGTGAAAGCACTGTATGCATGCATGCATGCCTGCCTGCCTGGATGTCCGGTGTCCTTAGGGGAAATCTGATTGGTCCCTTGGCCCGCCCCCGCACACCTCTCATTGGCCTGAGGCGGAGTGACGGGCCAAAGGACACAAACACACACACAGGGACACACACAGGAACACACACACACAGGGACACACACAGGGACACACACAGGGACACACACAGGGACACACACACACACACACAGTAGGGGGGGGGGGGGTGTACATTAGCAGCATGTATAACCCGGGGGGTGGGGCTCACATACCCACCGGTCCCGGAGCCTCCGCCTCTTCCTCCCGAACATCAGCCTCCACACCCGCGCGCACCTCCTCCTCTCCCCGTGTTTCCCGCGCTTTCAGCCCCCCCCCTCCTCCCCCCGGCGCCGCTACAGTCAGCGGGGGAGCGAGTGCCCGGGACACAGCGGGGGAGCGGCCACAACAAGCTGCCTCCCGCCTCAGATCCACGTGGGACCTTCCGGACGGGTGAGTGAGCGGCCTTCACCTCCCCTCACCCCCCTTCACCCAACCCTCACCCCCTTCACCTCCCCTCACCCCCCTTCACCTCCCCTACCCCCCCCGGCGCCGCTACAGTCAGCGGAGGAGCGAGCGCCCGGGACACAGCGGGGGAGCGGCCACAACAAGCTGCCTCCCGCCTCAGATCCACGTGCGAGCTGCCGGACGGCTGAGGGAGCTTCCGGACGGCTGAGGGAGCTTCCGGACGGCTGAGGGAGCGGCCGGACGGGTGAGGGAGCGGCCGGACGGGTGAGGGAGCGGCCTTCACCTCCCCTCACCCCCCTTCACCTCCTCTCACCCACCCCTCACCTCCCCTTCACCTCCCCTCCACCCCCCCCTTAACCTCCCCTCCACCCCCCCTCCACCCCCCTTCACCTCTCCTCCACCCCCCCTTCACCTCTCCTCCACCACCCCCCTTCACCGCCCCCCCTTCACCTCCCCTCCACCCCCCCCTTCACCTCCCCTCCACCCCCCTTTACCTCCCCTCCACCCCCCACCCCCTTCACCTCCCCTCCACCCCCCCTTCACCTCCCCTCCACCCCCCCTTCACCTCCCCTCCACCCCCCACCCCCTTCACCTCCCCTCCACCCCCCCTTCACCCCCCCTTTACCTCCCCTCCACCCCCCACCCCCTTCACCTCCCCTCCACCCCCCCTTTACCTCCCCTCCACCCCCCACCCCCTTCACCTCCCCTCCACCCCCCCTTCACCTCCCCTCCACCCTCCCTTCACCTCCCCTCCACCCCCTTCACCTCCCCTCCACCCCCCCCCCCTTCACCTCCCCTCCACCCCCTTCACCTCCCCTCCACCCCCTTCACCTCAACCCCCCCCCCCCCTTCACCTCCCCTCCACACCCCCCTTCACCTCCCCTCCACCCCCCTTCACCTCCCCTCCACCCCCACCCCCTTCACCTCCCCTCCACCCCCACCCCCTTCACCTCCCCTCCACCCCCCCCCTTCACCTCCCCTCCACCCCCCTTCACCTCCCCTCCACCCCCACCCCCTTCACCTCCCCTCCACCCCCACCCCCTTCACCTCCCCTCCACCCCCACCCCCTTCACCTCCCCTCCACCCCCCCCCTTCACCTCCCCTCCACCCCCCCCTTCACCTCCCCTCCACCACCCCTTTACCTCCCCTCCACCCCCCACCCCCTTCACCTCCCCTCCACCCCCCCTTTACCTCCCCCCCACCCCCTTCACCTCCCCTCCACCCCCCCCTTCACCTCCCCTCCACCCCCCCCTTCACCTCCCCTCCACCCCCCCCTCCACCCCCTCTTCACCTCCCCTCCACCCCCCCTTTACCTCCCCTCCACCCCCCACCCCTTCACCTCCCCTCCACCCCCCCTTTACCTCCCCTCCACCCCCCACCCCCTTCACCTCCCCTCCACCCCCCCTTTACCTCCCCTCCACCCCCCACCCCCTTCACCTCCCCTCCACCCCCCCTTTACCTCCCCTCCACCCCCCACCCCCTTCACCTCCCCTCCACCCCCCCTTTACCTCCCCTCCACCCCCCACCCCCTTCACCTCCCCTCCACCCCCCCTTCACCTCCCCTCCACCCCCCCCTTCACCTCCCCTCCACCCCCCCCTTCACCTCCCCTCCACCCCCCCTTCACCTCCCCTCCACCCCCCCTTTACCTCCCCTCCACCCCCCACCCCCTCCACCCCCCCTTTACCTCCCCTCCACCCCCCACCCCCTTCACCTCCCCTCCACCCCCCCTTCACCTCCCCTCCACCCTCCCCTTCACCTCCCCTCCACCTCCCCTCCACCCCCTTCACCTCCACCCCCCCCCCCCCTTCACCTCCCCTCCACCCCCTTCACCTCCCCTCCACCCCCTTCACCTCCACCCCCCCCCCCCTTCACCTCCCCTCCACCCCCCCTTCACCTCCCCTCCACCCCCTTCACCTCAACCCCCCCCCTTCACCTCCCCTCCACCCCCCCCTTCACCTCCCCTCCACCTCCCCTCCACCCCCACCCCCTTCACCTCCCCTCCACCCCCCCCTTCACCTCCCCTCCACCACCCCTTTACCTCCCCTCCACCCCCCACCCCCTTCACCTCCCCTCCACCCCCCCTTTACCTCCCCCCCACCCCCTTCACCTCCCCTCCACCCCCCCTTCACCCTCCCCCTTCACCTCCCCTCCACCTCCCCTCCACCCCCCCCTTCACCTCCCCTCCACCTCCCCTCCACCCCCACCCCCTCCACCTCCCCCCCATCGCACCACCTACCCCCCTTCCCACCACCTCCCCACCTTCCCCCCCCCCTTCCCACCCCCCCCTTCCCACCACCTCCCCCCCTTCCCACCACCTCCACCCCCTCCCCCCTCCCCACCACCTCCCCCCCCCTTCCCACCACCTCCCCCCCCACCACCTCCCCCCCCCACCACCCCCCCCCCTTCCCACCATCTCCCCCCCCTTCCCACCATCTCCCCCCCACCACCTCCCCCCCCCTTCCCACCACCTCCCCCCCCCTTCCCACCACCTCCCCCCCCCTCCCTTCCCACCACCTTAGACACACACACACACGTAAACACACACACACACACGTAGACACACACACACACGTAGGCACACACACACACACACACACGTAGACACACACACGTACACACACGTATACACACACACGTAGACACACACACACACACGTAGACACACACACACACACGTATACGTAGACACGTACGTATACTCACACATGGAGACATACACACAGGTATACACACACACAGGTATACACACACACAGGTATACACACACACAGGTATACACACACACAGGTATACACACACACATGTATACACACACATACACACATATTTATACATACACACACGTGTATACACACATGTGTATACACACACGTGTATACACACACACACGTGTATACACACACACATGTGTATACACACACATGTGTATACACACACATGTGTATACACACACATGTGTATACACACACATGTGTATACACACACATGTGTATACACACACATGTGTATACACACACATGTGTATACACACACATGTGTATACACACACAAACATGTTGTATACACACAATATATACATACACACAATGTATACATACACACATGTATATGTATACACACACATGTACACATACACACACACACATGTATATACACACACACATACAATGTATACACACAAACATGTATACACACACACACTATCCCCAGCACCACCACATCAGCACACCGGTATCCCATGCCCCCCCAGCACACTGGCATTCTCGGCTCCCCGCCATTCTCAGCCCCCATCAGCACCCACACATCGCCACCTTTGCACCTCCCCCATCGGCACACCCACATCCGCACCCCCACATCAGCACCAAACCCTCCCAAATCAGCACACCGATACAATCACCATCAGTACAGCCACAGCAGCACTACCACCGCACATGGGCCGTGTGGACCACTCCCCACCCAAATGCCACACCCACACCACAAACATCCCGGGCAACGCCGGGGCTCTCAGCTAGTCCATAATAAAACAAAATGAATAATTTAAGTTTCGGTTCAATAAACCCCTTTCAGTTTAATAAGGGTGCAACAAATTGTAAGACCATTTTAAAAAGCACTGGTGACACTTCTAGCAAAGTTAAATGTTCGCAGTAGTGTCAGTGCCAGAGCCAGATGTTTCCAAAAGTAGAGGGGTCATGTCCCACCGTTTTGTTACACATGATTCACAGAGTAACACTCAGTGTATCAATTTAACTGATAGATTTGTGGCTGCGTCATCCTAATCTACCTAAATATTTGTCAAAGAAATGTTTCAATTGAATACAAATTGTTACATACATTTCCCCTGCTAAAGTAGTGTTTTTCAACAGGGGTTCCTAGGGCATCCTAAAGGGTTCCCTGCATATTTCAGATAATTTTAAAATCGTATAAAATGCAGAAGAATTTACAATGCATCTGATCCCAGACGCGCTATCAGGGAGGGTTGGGGTTCCTTACAATGCATCTGATCTCAGACTCGCTATTAGAGAGGGTTGGAGTTCCCCAGAATTTCACAATATAATTATAGGATTCCTTAAACAAAAAAAGGTTGGAAACCACTGTGTGCCACTGTATGTGATCATTTGCAGGTTTCAAAGAGTAATATAGTCCCATTGATAAACAACCCCTCAGAAATATGGGGGACCATACATAACTTATTTTTAAAGGGAAAGAGAAAAACTGGTAATTTGACATAAACCCAATTCATAGCTAGGTAACAAAAGATAATCTATTTTAGAAATGTGAAAGTTTTGGTTGAATCTTCCATTCTAAAATGGTAGGAGTGGAACAATCTCTATTAAAATGTATATATAAATGTAAATTTTTTAAAGGGTGTGCCAAAGACTTTGCTCATTACATTGATGCCGTTTTGTCCTCTGTGAGAACTTAACAGTACTCAACATTCCCCTTATTTTTGCCTCAACCTCTGTTCTAAAGGCGTTTCAACAAGACCGTCCTTCACAAATATTGGGCAGGAACTTTCAGTACCTCCAGTAAGACTATGAAGTGTAATACAACTGGAATGCTATTTTTAAAACATATTGTACAGGGTTTTACACATTTGAATATATAGGAATTAGAGGCATTTTACTTGAAAGTACATATGCAACATCAACACATTTTTGTAACAAACCCTTTACAAACTCAATGAGAGCACAGAAATTGGGGGGAGGGGGGGAGGAGAGAGTAAGTCAGATACTTGATAAATGTACTTACTCTTCTCGTAAATCAAACTCATAATTTTCAGGCGATATCTCTCCTGTCACGGGGTGTTTGAATGTTGTGCTCCTCTGGTTGTGGCTAAAAACAGAAAGACATATATATTTTTTTAAATACCTGTCAGTAATGATGTAGGTTACTTTAGATATATAAATACCTAGATCAGGGTTTTCAACAATAGTGCATTTCATTTGAACTAAAAACATGAATACATACAGTATCTCTGGTTCTGAAATGCCAATGCTTCTTGCAACTTCCATATAGGTATGTTGAGTATATAAAGAGCACACTGCAGTCATAAAAAAAAAAAGAGTGGTTTCCAGATCCAAGGCAAAGAATACCTACATGCTACCCACACCTAAAATTACTTTACTTTAGCTTGTGGGCACAAGAGAAACTTCTAATTGTACTCTGTGGACTTTCTTCTAACATAGCAACTGAACACTAAAAAAAAAAAAAATTACATTTAAAATAAAAGCTTCTGATGATTTAATTTAACAAATGCTTCAAATTATTTTCGGTGAGACCAAAAAACAAGGAAATACACAAAAGTAAAAGTAAAAGTGCAATTTACTCTGCTGCTTTGAGGCATTTCCACATACTCTGCACTGATTTTGCACTGTATAAGAAGCCTGTAGAATCCCTTTGACACAACAATCAATAGCTTTGTTTTTGTCTCTCATAAGGATTAAATAGTGACTCCTTCAAGCAGTCTTTATTTAGGGTGACTACAGACCACAGGACTCATTTTCAAATACGTCCCTTAAAGAAGATTACATTTAACAAAAGATAAATAAGTTCTGTGCCTTTGCTGATTTAAAGCAGCGAATCAGACCAGATCATTTTTATTTACATTACCTAAACCTTGGAGACCCCACTGAATCAAATCCATTGTCCCCAAATTTCTGGGGCTCTCCTCGGTTCCTGATATAAGCGTTTTTCCAACAGGGCAAAAATATTTCCCCGACAGCCGTATTATGTCCAGCACCCAACAGAAAACTACGACATCAACGGCAGACGACAATGACTTTCTATTGGTGGCCAGATTTGTAGTATTTTTTGTGCATCTTGCACCGGCAACAAAAAATGCATACATCTTAGAAACCGAAGGGAGCCTGGGGGTCGGGTGACCACTCGTCAGCTCTGAGGGACCGCCTGGTTCAGGTGCAGCTGGGGGCTGCAGCTTTAAGAGGTTAAATGACCATATACATATTAAATGAGCCATCCAAGCAATGTTCTACATGTGTTTTTTTTTTCAAATAAATGAGTTCGGTGTTATTAGATAATTCTTGCTACCTTTTTTATTTTAAAATGTAACTCTTAATGCCATTTTTTTTTAGTTTAAATACACTGAGAAGCTTTTGATTTCTATTATTAGGGGTGTACCGAGTACCCAGAATTACCCGGCACATTTCCATCTACCCGGACATTACCTGGACCCGGCAACTGAGAAGTGGGCCCGGTGCCGGGTAATGTCAGAGTAGCTGAAAATCTTATTACTTAATACTTACCTTTCAGCCGGCGTGGGTCAGCAGGATTCTATAGCGGAGGAGGAGCGGAGGTGGGGCGGAGGAGGAGCGGAGGTGGGGCGGAGGAGGAGCGGAGGTGGGGCGGAGGAGGAGCGGGCGGCAGCAGAGGTGGGGTGGGCGGCAGCGGAGGTGCGTCGGGCGGGCAGGAGCGGAGGTGCGGCAAGCAGGAGCGGAGGTGGGGCGGTCAGGAGCGGAGGTAGGGTGGGCAGGAGCGGAGGTGGGGCGGGCAGGAGCGGAGATGCGGAGGTGGGACAGGCGGGCCGGTGCAGAGGTACGGTGAGCGGGAGCTCACTGTTGGGGTGGGTGTCCAATAGGAGCTCCGTCCCCTGCTCCGGTCCCGTGGTTCCCCGGCGGCTCACACACACTGCTTACCTGCTGCGGTGCTGTGTAAGAGATTCCTGCTGTCCCCTGCCGGCTGAAGACACCTCCGTTGCTGCAACCGCCACAGGACCTCTGCTGCTTGTCCTTGATGTCACCAGGTAAGTGTCAAACCGGGTAGCCGGCCGAGTAGAACAATTGATTTTGGCCAGGTACCCGTTACCCGTTTTTTTTTTTTTTTAAATCGCTACCCGGTAACACTAATTTCTATAGCCTTTATTAGCCCACCCCCCCCAGCAGTGCAAGACGCTTTGCTTTGTGATAATTTTTTGCCAATATTCCAAGCAGTTTGAGCAACAAACTGTAACAATAGATAATGTTACTTTAGTAGGATAAGAATACATTGTAGCTGCTAAGTTACACTGACTGAAGGATTGATTTGAAACTGAAAGGTAGCCATTTAGTGAACCCTGGGAAACAGGATCTTTGCTCATCATTCACGGGAGAACTAATCAAATCGGCAGCTTAGGTAATTAGCTTTCCATAAAAGGTAACCAAAGGCTGCATATTTTAAAACAAAACAAATATTTAATTGCAATTTTTTTTTTTAAAGATGCTTGGATTGCCTCTCTAAATCAGACACAGAAAAGGAAAACTATAAATAAATATTTAATATTGGGCATATTATTTCCTTGTAAATCATTAAAAATCCTGCTTAAATTGCAGATATTCCATCGAAAATCAGATGAAAACAGTTTGCTGGTCCACCAATTTGTAATAAATTTGAGAGTTTAGAACATGGTTTTATTTACTTGCAGATTACACAACATTCAAAAAAGACAACAAATGATGAAATAATTAAGAAGATTACCAGCGTATTTTTGTCAGTGTTGCTGGTGTTTGTGAACCAACAAGGATTGTAAACTTCCCTTCGACAAACATGATATCAGACACATATTTAGTTTCATTGTATTTAAAATCAGTGTGATCTTACATATTTCACTTTCATACAAGACGGGATGACGTCACAACTAAAAACTGGTTAGAAACAGCATTCCACACACCCTTTGAGAAAAATGTAAAACTATAAATGCACTCATCAGTATTAACATGCCTGCACGATATAACAAAGCAAATATTTACCACGACACTATGCAAAAAAGTGCTCATCTCTGACTCAATTAATTCTTACAAATACCACAATTTGCACAGTGATGTACAAAATTCTGTGTAGTAATGCAAGGTCTCCAGTAAGTCGGTGTACATTATCTGAGAAGTTATTGATGTTTGTGTTTTTGAGTAACGTTATCCTAAATGTCTAATCCCCAATAGTCAACATGCAGAAGAATTGGCAACTGTATCCATGATTTGGAAAAGTATTACAAGAATTGAATCAAATGCTCATCATTCTTCTTTTATGATACGCCTCTCATCTCAAGGTCAAATGAATATTTCAATACATTTCACTTGTCAACTGGGCACAGCTAACAAGTTGAAAGCAATTTAATAAAAGTACTGCATAAGGAGATGTCCATTTATAAGTTAGTTATTAACACTACATTTTGTGCCTTTTTTTCTACTGAAATATTCTTTCAACACATCGTGTTTTACTGACCTGACATCAAAGAGTTGGAAGCAGAATAATCCGACTGGCACTTCAACATTGCTTTTGAAAAATGTGGTTTACATAGTGTGAATCCTTATGGACTCTAATGCCTCGGATATAGTGCAGATGCCAGAGCGATCTGTGGCCTCTGATCTCTCGCGACGGGTAGGTGTGGCCGTGTTGTCACCAGGCTGCTTCGCCCTCATTGGCTGAACCGCTCACATGACGCGGCCGTCACGCGAAAAGACAAAATAATTTGTCTGTTCAAAAATCGCGCGTACTATGGCCGTCCAGATAAAGCCGCTATATTTTGTTCTCGTCGCACGTGCCGTCGTGGACGCAGCCTTATAAAGTATGCTTTTTGTGAATCTACAGTCTAGTACAAACAATTATTACTAATACATTTAATAATGAGAATATGAACTAAATGTCCTAATATGTGCTAAAAAAACAAGTGGGCACAGATTTTTCTATTTTTACCGTTAAAAAAAAAATCGCCTGCGATTTTTGTTATATACAAGAGATACAGCGGCAATGAGTTAGCCAAATACATTTTGTAATTCATTTGCGGTTTGCCAACTTTTTTTTTTCAAAATCTTATATAGGCGACGCATCAATAAATATTCATGGACATCTAGTTACATAACCGTTCCCTAAATGCTTGAATATTAAAGGGATGGTTTCTTAATTCAACTAAAAATCCTCTGAAAAGTACAATTAAGCATTTCTCATAGATGTGCAATGAATACAGATACGTGTTTCACTCAATATTTTACACTTTCTCACAACAGAATTTCCCCCAGAAAAGTTGATTTGGTGGTAAATAGTATAAGTGGGTAGAATGTATTTTGTCTTTGGAATCCTTGTTCAATACTTCTTGTGATATCACAACTAAAATCTCTTCTTTTAGCAGCAATAGTACACTGTTAATACTGTATTAAGCCAGTTGTTCACAATCTTTTTGTACTCTTCCCCAGCTTTGGGCTGTACTTTCTCCCATAAAATCAAATATTAAAAAATGTTGATGTTTTACCTGGTGGAATAAATTAATTGGGTTGTTGATGCAGGGAAACTGCCTTCTTTCCCACACTATCCATCTCTCGCCTTCTTGTCACTCTACACGCTTTCTTTTTCACTCGTACTTTATCTCCCAGTGTCTATGTCCACCGCCTGTCACTGAATCCGTTTTTAGGCCCTTGAGCCATCCTGCAAAATCCTGGCCGCAAGGGTTGCCGGGCGTCCCGTATATACATATGGTCCCTTATTTCAGGGGTGCGCAAACTGGGAGAGGGGGGGGGGGGAGTGGTAGGGGCGGCAGTTGCTGAGGCACTTAAACTAAATGCTGGGGGACCGCGTGAGGCCTCTGCAACTTTCCTTACCTTAGGCGATGCGTCGCCATGGCAACATGGCATCAAATGACTCGCGTGTGACAAGGTAAGATGGAGGGGGGGCAGGCATGGGGGTGCAGGGGGAAATGTTTGCACACCCCTGCCTTATTTCATTGACTTGTCCCGGAAAAGTCTATCGGGACACATTATTTTCCCATATTTTAGTGCCTTGACGTGAATTGCCTGAACCTAAAATTACTGTAATGAAATCAGTCATAAAGCGTAATAGATTTCTTCATGAGTGTAATAGGCTAATTACCTTTTTTGATAGATGCCACCTTACTAAACTATTAAAATAATAAAGTTAGGACACTGCCTGGGAATCTCATAATACCATTACACCCGTTACTTTTTCTCCCACCGGTACTTATTAGTTCAGGGCGCGTCTTTCCTCGCCTTGTCAAGAGCAGAGATGATAAAAAACAAAGAATCTAGCGGTCAAGCGGGAGATACCATTCTGCTCGAAGCGTTTGCAGATCATTCATCACTCAATGACGACATACATTCATACTGGATTTCGGTGTCCCGTATTATAAAAACATATGTGGCAACCCTACTGGCGGCACATCAGCCATCCAAGGGATTTTATAGAGTTTAACGTATGCTACAAGTATAGTTTAAATCACTATAATGATTGAAATTGCATTATTTTTCGCTTTTACTATTAAATCCAGCTGAACGCAGAAATTAATATACGTAGATTTTGTGGCATCTTCCATGAGGGTCCAACACTTTCCCACTACTTTAAAGGCCCATCTATCTGCACTTTAGTAGGGTATAAAAGGTGGAACTGACAAAATGTTGAACACTTTTTTTTTGTTTTGTTTTTGTTTACTGGGGTTTTTTGTTTGCCTTCCTCTGGATCAATCTACTGTAAGTAGGGATATAGGATAGAGCAGGGGTGTGCAAACGGGGGGACGCAAGATTTTTCAGGGGGGGCATGGCGGTTGCAGCGGCCCCGTACTCTTCCCCCAAGGCATTTAAATTAATGCCGGGGGATCGCCTCTGCAACTTCACTTACCTTGTCTTCGGCGACGAGTCCACATGGCAACGCGGCTTCAAATGATGTCACGGGGTCATATGACCTTGCAGCGTCATTTGACACAGAGAGCCGGAGACAAGGTAAGGAAGGGGGGGGGGCTTGAGCAGGGAGGGAAGCAGGCAGGGGGGCACAGCAGGGTAAAATTGCACACCCCTGGGATAGTGTATCTGACGTCTAAATTTAGCATAGGTTGAACTTGATGGATGTATGTCTTTTTTCAACCTCCTCTACTATGTAACAATGAATATAAGGAGATCTAAAGAAAAAATATCCATTCCAAGAACTTAAAATATGCTTTAACATTTAGGGCATGATGCCTTGCACAAAAATACCAAATTATCACTTTTATTCTTAAGCTGAAATCACATGGTAAAATTTCACTTTTATCACCTGATGCCTTATGAAACCTTAAAGAATAAGATGGTTTTAAAGGGCTGTCTGGAATATCATATTTATGAATATCAAGGAGTCTTAATTTGCAAAACAAGTACTATACACATCTATTATGGATGGCATAAAGAATAAAAACCACATACTGACTAAAAGCAACGCAGGAATTCCTATATTTTACTTGTATTTTGTACTGCTCATAGACTGGAAAATCCTGTTGACTTAATTATTTGGCAGTACCCTCTTGTTGGCAGGGAGTCAAAAACCTTTTCACATGAAGTACAATATGACTTAGTTGGTGCCCACTCACAGCGTGCGTGTCCCTCAACTAGCAAGGGAACAAAACCCAATTAATACTTAATAACAGACTTGATGGGCCTTTTTTACATGAGGAATTTCTGTGGGAAATACGCAGACTGTATTGAAGAAGAACTGGTTTGCTGTCATAACGATGTATGTATAAAGTGGCTTGGAGAGCTATTGATAGGCACACATCCTAATGATGGTCACTGTGTTTAATTTACTGAATGTCTGCCAAAAATCCAGATATGAAACACTAAAACAAGCTTCTTGTAGAGAGAGTACAAACACCTTACAGTATATCTTTAAATGGCAAGGACAAATTTGTCACCACAAAATCAGCACAGTGAAGATCCTTGAATAAGAACTGTTACAACCATTCTTTATGGCACTTGGTCCATATTTACAAACCAATCTTATGCCATAAGACACCTGTTCTTTTGAAAGGTAAGGATGACAACTGGACCTTTCAGTGACCAGTTAGAGACCAGGGTATGTATAGTATCAAATTATTGCTTTACATTTGAATGTAATGTGGAGGGGGGAAATTTCACCAACTGCAATACAGTACATTATTCCATTCAGGGCTGGAGAGGCCAACAACACAATATGTTGGTGTGTCCTCTAGCATTAAAGGGTTAGAATAGTAGAATTCTTGTTTGAAATAAATGTTTGAAATATGCCTATTAAGTGAATGTTATTGGATCAAATTTCTAAAAAGTCTACTCAAAACTCATCTTTCATACATCATTGAACAATTTAACCAGTGAATATCTGATTATTATATATATATATATATATATATATATTTATATATGTATCTATATCATCACGTTTTAAGTTATGGTGGGTGAAAAAGGCAACAAGAAACCTCCACCGTATTGCATATAGCAAATAAAAAGATCACTTGTGAGCACATTCACATGTTAGAGGTTTCTTGTTGCCTTTTTCACCCACCATAAGTTAAAATGTAATGGTAAACCTTACAGTCTTGAAAACTGCAAAGCCAGCAGTACAACCAACTTCACACTGATGATACCCATTAAGATTGAAACATGTATGTGAATGGTTTCTCTGGCTTTGCATCCGATTCCCATGCTGTGCTTTAAAGCTGTGTTAACAGCGAGCATTAGCTTATACGGGCTCCATGTAACAATGGTTTTTCAGGCAAAAGGTGACACTGTGTGCTCATTTGCATGTCATTTCCCAGAATCCCTTGCTGCCGTGGAAACACTATGTATATAAAAGTTCTGTGAATCCCATTGTTAATAAACACAAAACTCTTGACCCTTTACTGTCTCATTTTCATGAAGGCATGTGTTTTTGTGCAGTATGCAGTTATTTGCTTGTATCACATTTTTATATGTTTTGATTGGCTGTAGCCCATTTAGCTGTGCCTGTAGCTGGATTTGAGTGTCTTGCTATTTGGTTTAGCCGTGCGATCGGTAGCCAGTTTAGCCATATTGTGGGCAGTTATTAGACATACTGTATATCCTTATGCCATTATTCCATTAACCCACATTGACTCTGTCTATACCATCAGGTCTAAACTGTGACAGAGATGATCCACTAAATGTTTTTTAGTGTTTTTATATTTGTCTGTCAGTTTTTTCCTCATCGATTTTGTTTATTTAATAAAGAATCATTTTGTATCCACTTTTTACAGTACCCCATATTGGAGTTCTTGTGGGTCTTGAATTGTGAGCCCTACTACTTTCTCTCATGTTTATAATGTTCATTCTCACTCCAGGGAGCACTGCCTAGTATTCTACGGGTATATACTGTGGTTACCATTATAGTTTGGTAGTAGTGCTTTTTCAGAGCCCTTGTTTGAGTCCATGTTTGGTGCCTGAGGCATATGCGCATGGTCACCAGGAGCCGACACTGGACTATGAACCCAGCTCCTCTGTTTCAAAATCAATGTCTTTGTTTTAATAGGCAGTGCCTTTACTCACTGAGCCATTCCTTCGAAGATTTCTATTAAATATGAATTTCAAGAAAGAAGAATCTAATATATAAACAGATGTGACATTTCTTTCCACTATAGAAAATGTATGCCCCAGGTCTTACACAATGTACAGTTATGCATTTTGTACAAAAATGTATGCACAGAGGCAAGATATGCATTCCATGATGCAAGACCTTAAAACAGAATTAAGAGAGACTTTTCAGACAGAATTGGACAGATCTCTGGAAAAATTCAAAATAGAATTGACTGGACTAGGGGAAAGAACTGATGCTGTGGAACGCAGCCCAGAGAAAGTGCACCAATTCCAGACGGGAGCTGACCAGGAATTACTCTACTTACGCAGACAGGTAGATGTTCTGCTTGAAAAAGCAGAAGATAGCGAAAATAGATCTCGCCGCAATAATCTGCGTATTAAGAGTATTCCAGAAGAAATAGACGCAGCTAAATTGGACTCATATCTAACCAGTCTATTTCAAAAACTTCTACCACAGTTTGAAGAAGATCAACTGGTCATGGACAGAGCCCACAGGGCCTTAAAGTCAAGGTATGCTGACCCATCTAAGCCAAGAGATGTTGTGGTCAGACTCTACTATTATACAGTAAATCTAAAGAGGCCATCTTGAAGGCTGCAAGAGAGACTGCACTGTAACATTGAAAGAAGATATTTTGCAGATCTTCTCAGACTTAGCACCCGCAACTCTACAGAAAAGACGGAGCCTAGCTGACACTTCCGCCATTCTGAGGCAACATCAAATAAGATACAGATGGAGTTTCCCCTGCCAGGTGATAGTCAAGAAAAATGGTCAAACTAAATCCGCCGCTACAAACGAAGAGGGGAAAATTTTGCTACAACATCTGAGCCCATAATTAAGCGGAGAGCCCCCGTCAAAAACCCCAGAACGTGTCAGCCCTCCACTGGTGGACTTGGCTACGGTCTCCAGAGACAAACAGATGCATAATCAAGCAAGGTCGACCCCTTCTGGACTGAGTTAAGTCACCTGAGACTGTTTGTGTCTATTCTTAAATGATATCAAAATCAACCATGTGAGAAGGTTTTACATATATTAACGGCTGCCAGCCGACAGAGTTCAGGAACTTTGAGAGCCTTAAGCTCTCTGAAGGTCAAAATGTCAGTAATTTTGATGGTTAAAAAGTTAAAAGGTTTATGATGTTTGATATGTTATTTAATAAAATAATACTATGTTTGTTTGAAGTGTTCTCTTTTGCAGTTGTTAGATGAGCTGAAGGGTTTAAAACATTGAAAGGTAGTCTTGCAAAATAAAAGGAGTTATATACTGCTGCTCTGGAAAAGTAACAGACTACTGAAAGTAAAGGATCAGCTCATCTGGAATGCAAACAAATCTGTCAAGTAGGCCACGGCCGAAGACAGATCTGGGTATGCACGGAGGTCTGAGGTCCCAGTAACGAGGTGGTGAGTAGTATGCTGGTACGGACCTGTCCGTCGCAGTTAGATCCATGCCCCCCAATCCTAGCCTCACACCGTTCTTCCTGTCCCCCCTTCAAGGCTACTAACCCTGGATCAGTTCTTCAAACGGACAGTCTGGGGACTCCACCCCTCCCCTATTAAATTTCAGCCACCCTCTGCAACATGATCCATATTTTAAAAGCTTATACAACACACTAACATTCCTAACCCAAGAAGTTAAATGGGGCTCAAAATTATATCCCAAAATGTTAGGGGTTTAAATACACCCCAAAAGCGTAGATTGGGAATTACGGAAAGTATTAGACTAGGTGCCGAAGGTCGCTATGCTCCAAGAAACTCATCTGCTATCTAAAATTATTAGTTAGTAAAGATTTTCCCTCAATAATAAAGGCTTCAGCGAAAACAAAAAAAAGTGGAGTAGCGATACTATTCTTCCACAAAAAAAAAAAAAAAACATTTTCAACCCGACATGATCAAAGCAGATAGAGATGGCTGGTTTGTAATGGTCTCGGGCCTTCCAGACAAGGTGCAGGTCACCTTGGTTAATATATACGCCCCTAACATAGATCAATTCATATTTTTTAAAGAGTTAATGAGCGAAGTTGACAAATTTAAAAAAAGGTAAATTAATACTGAGAGGGGACTTTAATATTCTTTCTAACTCCAAAATAGATAAAACAGGCCCAATAACCTAACCTATTCATCAACAAACAAAAATCTCAGAAATGTATTTAAAGACTCTTCTGTCCTGGACTCTTGGACAATCCTTAATCCAGAAGTAAAAGATTACTCTATTTTTTTCTAATGCCCACGGAACATTCTCTAGAATAGACTATGTAATGGTGGAATCCTCACTCTGTAATTGTCTTACTGCAGCAAAGATATGCCTCACTGCCTGGTCAGACCACAGTTCGATAGTAGTACATTTTTAAAATTGGGGCCGCAAATACAAACCCACAACCTTGAGACTAAACAAATCCTTACTCTGCAACCCAGAAGTAGTAGATGAGATTAGGGAAACACTTAAGTCATACTTCGCAATTAATGATACTGACTGTGTCACAAATGACCCTCTGGGACGCCCACAAGGCTGTTATCAGGGGCAAGCTAGCAGCGATTGGGGCTTGGAAAAAGAAATAAAAGATACAAGATATAAATAGACTAACCCAAGAACAAGAAAAAGCTGAGACACTACATAAAGCAAACCCTTCAGACCCACATTTTAAACATATGACCCAAGTCAAAGAACGCTTTAATTCGCTATTACTAGACAAGATAGAGAAACCCATGCGTTGGACGGAACAAAAATATTATCAAAAAGGAAACAAGGCTGCTAGCAAATAAGTTAAACCAGAAAAGTAAGAGATCCCAAATACTTTCAATCAGAAACAAAATAGGACAAGAAATATACAATCCGGCTCAAATAGGATCAAAATTTAAACAATATTACGAGAAACTATATAATCTCTCTAACCCTAACAAAAAAACCCCAAAACAAATCAGGTATGTCCTCCTCTTTTCTACACAAATGTACTTTACCAAAGATAACAAATGTAGATAAAGAGAAGATTGAGTCCCCAATTACAGGCATATTGGATGTTATCAAAACGGAAAAAGCCCATGGCCACATGGCGTAAATATTACAAAATAAATTGCGTAGTATTAGTCCCTCATCTGAAAAAACTGTTCATTACATTTCTGAAAGGAGCAAGTCCCTCAAAAGAGATGTCCCAAGCTACCATAGTAGTAATACACAAAGGGAGAGACACTCTGAACTGTGACAGCTACCGACCCATTTCCTTGCACAATTCTGATATAAAAATATATGCCAAGATTTCGGCCAATAGATTAAAATTAATTATGCCCACTATAATTCATCCTGATCAAGTGGGCTTTATTACTGGTAGACAGGCCTCCGACAATAATAGGAGGCTTGCTAATGTACTAGCTGAGAGACCCGGCGTTGCCTGGGATTAAAATTTTACGCTCCCTCCTCTCTCCACTCGCAGGGGAAGCTGGGGGATGTAGTCCGGCGGCGGCGCCGTGACTGCGCACCACCACCCCCCCCCCGTGCCCATCTCCCTCCCTAGTTAACGGTAACATTGTGCGCACGCGCAATGAGCTGCGGGTGAGGGGGGGGAGCCGGTGCGGATGTGAGCTGCGGGTGATGGGGGGTGATGGGGGGAGCCGGCGGGGAGGTGAGCTGGGGGGGTGGGGGAGCCGGCGGTCCGGGCCGCTGGGTGCGTGTGGCAGTTGGGTGAGGCCGAGGGAGAAGGTGAGCTGCGAGTGAGGAGAAGAGAGTGGCAGTTGGGTGACGTCATGTTTACGACGCGCCAACGTCACGCACCATGTTGCAAACCAGGAAGTGAAGGGGATTGGTGTGTTCGGCGCTCACAGCAGCTATAAATGCATTCAGGTGAGCATACCTCTTATCCACCTTGATAATGAGCTAACGCTTGAAACGCGTAGGTGTGGGCCTCCTGCCTGTGTATGCTGTTTTTTTTTCTATGATATTAATAAATTAGCCTTTTTTTCACTTTGGGAACGCTCTCCTTTTTTGATCTCTTGATCCTATTTGGAAGTAGTGCTGTGTCTTTTTTTGTTCCTGTTGTTGGAGCTGGAGGCTAGTCTGACATCACCGATACCATTGGCAGATATAATCTAGCCAGACAAAGAAGACCGACTAAAGATAGTCTCAAACAACCAGATTTTAAAGCACTCCTGTGATATATGGCACTCAGCCAGGTTTAAACTGAAGCTCACACAAAAAAACACCCTGATGATCCCGCTAGCAAACAATCATAACTTCCCTCCAGGATATCAGGAAACCTATTTGGACGTCTGGAGAGGTAAAGGTATTTCAAAGATTGTAGATCTATTCTCTGTCTAAATTACAAACGTTCCAAGAATTGCAGGAACAGTTTGAGCTGCCAAGCACAGATTTCTATCGGTATCTGCAAGTTAGACATTTTATTGAGACGTTTGATCGGGATGATATCCCAGATTTCATGTATTTTGAGAAAATGTGCACACAGGCCTCGGATAAGGTTAAAATTACATCATCTCTATCCTATCACATTAACACACTAGGCTCGCAGGATAAGGATGAATATATGCTGGCTTGGGAGAGAGAACTAGGGGAGGAACTTGACTAGGAAGACTGGCGAGACATCTGGGAGGCGGTGGCTAAAGGGTCCACCTGCATTTTAATAAAAAAACTCCTATAAACTTCTGTACAGATGGTATAAAACACCAACTAAATTAAATCTAATAGATCCAAATATCTCCCCACTGTGCTGGAGAGGCTGCGGGCGGAGAGGATCCCTGACCCACATCTGGCTGGACTGCCCCAAAATTCAAACCCTATGGGAGAGTATATTTAGGCTTATCTTGACTACTACTGGGGTCGAGATACCAAGAGACCCATGGTTTCTGCTATTAAGCAAACCATTAGAGGGTGTGAATGAAACGGACTCAAAATTAATAGGACATATTATTAGTGCGGTTATATTATTAGTGCGGTTATATTATTAGTGCGGTTATAATATTAGTGCGGTTATAATATTAGTGCGGTTATATTATTAGTGCGGTTATA
>NC_134494.1:52482110-52512110 GCF_040206685.1 Ascaphus truei | reverse complement strand
CTCCCCAGCGAAGTACCATGTGGGAGGAAGGGCAATAACATTGCATGGCAAGAGAGTACATATATATTAGGAAAAACTAACACAATAGGAAGGAGGTCCCTGCACCCAAAGAGCTTACATTCAAACACTTGAATGGGCTGCTCCATGTCAGGTAATTATGCAGAAGGAAGGATTTAAAAACTGCCAACTTGCTAAAGTAGAAATTAAGTGGGTTTTTTCTTTGCTTTGTTTTTAAAACAGGAGAAATTTGCTGCTTGACCATAACAATTAACATTTCCAAGCAAAAGAAAAGTATTAAACATTAGATAATGTTTAGTTACATCACCTTGCTATTAACATTTCAATTAAAAGACAAGTCTATGTTACATTTCCAACACTCATTCAATCAAACTGCACAATCAACTTGTTGCACACCAATGGTTACGGTGCATGTGCAACACAAGATCTCAAAGCCCAGCAACAACTACAAGTTCTATCGAGATGGGACAAACCGTTTACATAAACAACTTAAAGTAATTACAGTCATTCTAGTTCTGTTTTAAGCTTACAATAGTGTTCCCCATGTATTAAGGGAAAAGTAGTAAACTACTGGGTCAAAATCATTGTACCATATGTTTGAAAGGAAAAAATCCCATTGAAAACCAATACATAGAGTGCAGTTTTCTTTGCCCCAGAATTGCATTACTTTTGCCTTGCGTGTTTAAGTAGTGGGTACCCTGAGTTCATTGAAATATCACCTGTGATTACTTCTGCCTGGAAGGAATTTTATATTACCACTTTAATTGCAGTTTCCTTCAAAATGTTTACACACAGGTAAATCTAATTAAAAAAAATTCTGGCAAAGCGCGACATGCATCAATTTGGGCTATGTTAGTATCTTGCACATCACTAGTTTAGATAATAATCCACTACATATTCTTCAAGTTATTAGTTATCGCAACTAGAAAAACGAAATGGTTTGTATAGGATTGGAAAAATGCAACCTTGGCACAGACTCAAAATACTGATTGTTAATCTAAAAAGACGGCCAACGAATGTTTGATGTGTGGGGGGTAAGTCTGTTAATTATTAAATAGTACATTTTTGGAATATCTGTGTGGAATCTTTCTAACCCAATGTAAAATGTATAATTCTCATTTTAATCTCCTTACTAGTTAACCTGAAAAAAAAAAAAAGTTATATATATATATATATATATATATATATATATATATATATATATATATATATATATCTCACGCAGATAAAGTGGCAACTGCCAATACATGTGTAAAGACAAGATCCAAATGAAACTATTTTCCAGGGCTTTGTTTATCTCTTCTCTGTACAAGATTATGGCATTAACTAAATACAATTTATTTGGTTTATCTTTGATAGTCTGAAGGAGAGTGTGCTGAATGCATAAACTAGATACCATCATTAATGCAAATGTTTGCATGGCATATATAAATTATATCTGAAGGGGGAAAAGTCTGAATATATGAATCCAACTTTCTGCATCTTCAAGTGTGTGTTTTCTTGCAATTATTTTATTATAACCTGTACTATACAAAAATGCAACTGGAGCACAAAAATTGTTCTCATTTCCATTTACAGTTTTCTTAGCAAAGTTTACACCTGATATATATATATATATATATATATAAATATATATATATATTTTAATAGTTGGCAGTCATGATCTCATAGAACAATTATCAGTTACGGATTTGGTCTTTTGTAGTGTCGTGTTACAGTGCAACAATCAATTAGATCTTTTCACGTGAGCTAACAGAAGAAGAGAATGTTGTGGTCTTGATTTAAAGACGTAAGTATCACAACATAGTTTTAGAAACATGGATACAGCTAGGTCATAGGTGACACCGTCTGATTAAAATGTACATAAATGCATCTATGAAAAGCATTTTTCACAACCACCCTATCACAACCTCACCCTTCCACAAATTAAATTCCCTTTCTCTTCTTTGGTCCTCAGACTGGAAAGGTGCTTCCATATATAGGGTTGTGTCACTAAAGGGATTGGGACAAACCTGCAGTCAATAACTGAAAGTCCATGCTGAAAAATATACTTAATTTTCCCAAAACTGAAAAAGTTTAAACAGTTACAGTATAAACTTGATAGCCTTACAGAACTTAGCAAAAGTTAGGTTACAAATGGACTACAAATCACAATCTATATCATTTACAAAACGTCACTGTTGCTTGTATAGCAAATGTCACAGCCCACTGAGGAATTTATACATTTCATGACAGAGCCAAGCTCATTAAAGTTATTGCCTCCGACTAGGAGATTAGATGCATTCATAACTGTTCTATTATACTGGTGTGGTATGTTTCCCTTATAAACATTTATGACCATGACAGTTTTAGTTCAATTGCTAAACAGGGAAAAATAGTGTTACAGACCCATTTGGCAAAGAAGGGTTTTTGGATTTTGCATTCTCTTTGGAAGACGCGATCACTTTTATTGGAGAGCAGTGAAAAGATAACACAGATATTTAATACATTACTTTTAAGAACAGCAGAAAGTCAGGGAATATAACTTAGTTGAAAGTTTATGTATGAGAATGCCAATGTAATGTAAGGCAGCTCAAGCTAAATTGAAAATCTAAGACCAAGCTGTTAGAACATTATTTGTTCACATCTGGGTGTGGCTAGATTTATCATTTAGTTTTTTCTGTGTCATATTCTTAATTAAAAGGAAAATGTTGCCATTGTAAAGATACAGAAGTATAGAAAACACAGATATGAAACCGTGGTAATTATATTTTAAAAATATCATTATATAACGCTGTACGTGTAATGATCTCTCTGATTTACATATTGAAACACCCTGCTATTTTCAGGTAATATTTTTCTTAAATAAAGGTAAAACAGCAGGCTGCAGCATAGCCTTTTCCTCTACACGTTTCACGCTCTAGTGGCACTTCGTCTCCCAGAGAAACGCGTAGAGGAGGAGGCTGTGCTGCAGCCTGCTGTTTTACCTGTGTGTTTCCATATCAATAAAGCTACTGTATTCAACTTTGGATCTGACGTTGTTTGGCTGTTCGCTGTCGCACCGGATTCTTCTCTTCATTTCCTCATGTTCATTTTGCCGGATGCACGCTGTGGGACTGGCTACTGAGGAGCTGCAAGACCCAGGACGGATGAGCTGGCAGTGGTAAGATTGCTTTCTTTGCCCCTGAGCCCCGACCTAGTGGCCCCATGATGCTCCTTATGCCTTACCTACTGCCTATTCACTCTTCTTAAGTGTGTTCCTCACTCGGCGCTAGCCAGAGCGCATGAAAGTCACTCACTCCTGAATATTTTGCTTAAGCAGCAAATCAGTATTGTAGCTATAAATTTCAATGCACATAATGTGATCATCCTCTGGGATCTGGTACTCAAAACCATTTGTGTACATACAGAACACAAAGAAAATACTAAATACTTAATATATAACAATTGAAACAGTGATAGACTCAACCGCCACATACAATGTTTCAAATCATAATGAAGAATGAATATGTAGATTTTTTTTCTGAAATGGTGTCTAAATATTTTGCGACCCATGTTCAGGACTCCCCTATCACTATATTATGCTGGCAACCTGCACTCAGTTTGGTTTCAAAACCCCTTTTTTCTGTCTGCCACTCTCCCTAAATTCACCACCTTAGTTCACACACATACACTGCCTATCTTATACTATATTAGTGAAAGCACTGTATGCCTGCCTGCCTGCCTGCCTGTCCGGTGTCCCTAGGGGAAACCTCATTGGTCCCTTGGGCCGCCCGCCCCCGCACACCTCTCATTGGCCTGAGGCGGAGTGACGGGCCACACACACACACACACACACACACACACACACACCCCATCACGTGCGACGCCCTGCACCGGCTCCGGACGGGAAGCGCGGCCCTCCTACTCCAGCCGCTCCCTTACCTCCCCGGTGCTACCTCCCCCTCTGGTAAGTCACACCTCTGCGCGTCCCATCTCAGCTTATGGCGCCAGTAACTCTCCTATTTCAGGCGCACAGGGCGCATCCTGCCACCGCCTGCACGCCTCACTCAGCCGGACATTCGCGCCTCAGGCCCATACAGGCCGCTTCCTGACGCCGCCTGCACGCCTCACTCAGCCGGACCCTCGCACCTCAGGCCCACACAGGGCGCTTCCTGCCGCCGCCTGCACGCCTCACTCAGCCGGACCCTCGCGCCTCAGGCCCACACAGGCCCACACAGGGCGCTTCCTGCCGCCGCCTGAACGCCTCACTCAGCCGGACGGCACATCGGGGGACAAAGCGGGCGCCGGGGGGGGGGGAGCGCGAGTCACGGGGAACGGGGGGGGGGGCGCGAGTCACAGGGAACGGGGAGGGGGGGGCGAGCCGTGAGTCACAGGGAACGGGGGTGGCGAGCCGTGAGTCACAGGGAACGGGGGTGGCGAGCCGTGAGTCACAGGGAACGGGGGGGGGGCGAGCCGCGAGTAACAGGGAACGGGGGGTGGGAGTCACGGGGGGGGGGGGACCGAGTCACGGGGAACGGGGGGGGGCCACCAGCCGAACCAGCAGGGGGACGGACGCACGGAGGGGGGGGGGGGGACATGCACATACATAAATTATGACAATACATATGCCCACTGCTTTCCACCCCGTCCCCCACTCCCCTTTCCCCCCCCCACACTCCTCTTCCCCCCCACTCCCCTTTCCCCCCGTCCTCCGCTCCCCTTTCCCCCCGCCCTCCGCTCCCCTTTTCCCCCCGCCCTCCGCTCCCCTTTTCCCACCCTTTACAACAAATACTCACCTATTGTTCCACGATTTAGAAATACTACCTATTACGCATTTACATCCCGGGCAACGCCGGGTCTCTCAGCTAGTAATGTTTATATATGGCAAGTCTGAGGCGCGTTCTCTACACCAGGTGTCGCAGACGCCGGGTTGCCATGGAGATGCCTTGTTGGAAGGCAAGGTAAAGTTACAGAGGCCTCGTGCGATCCCCGGCATTTATTTGCAATGCCTTCGGAGTAGCGCGGGGCCTCTGTAACAGCTGAGTTGCGCCCCCCAAAAAAATCTGGTGCGCCTCCTCTTTGCGCCCCCCAGCCTGCTCTCCCCCTT
Organism: Ascaphus truei; assembly: GCF_040206685.1. Lineage (NCBI taxonomy): Eukaryota > Metazoa > Chordata > Amphibia > Anura > Ascaphidae > Ascaphus > Ascaphus truei. The sequence continues at coordinate 52,507,024 of NC_134494.1, read as the reverse complement.
TGCCTTCTATCCTACATCGACGGCGTCTTTTGACGTCACGTCATGTGATGTCATGTTTTACTCCGCGTTGTCATGGCGATGCATTGCCATAAGCCGACAGAGAGAAGGTAAAATACATACAGAGGGATCGCGCACTCCCCAGGCATTTAATTTCAATTTTGTCAGGAACAGTGCAGGAGCTCTGTAAGCATTGATGAGGCAAGTGTTCTTGTACATTCGTGCACATAAAAAACAGAAGGATATTTTATAGGTGACGCCTGCATGCATGCAGCAGATAAGATTTAAATATTAAGGCAGTGTTTTTCAACTGGGGTTCCTTGGAACCCTTGAGTTCCCCTGGCAACCCAAAGAGTTCTCTGCAATTTTCAGGTCATTTGAAAATTGTACCAAATAAAAAATAATTTACAATGCTTCTGATCACAGACGCGCTATTAGAGAGGGTTGGGGTTCCTTACAATGCTTCTGATCACAGACGCGCTATTAGAGAGGGTTGGGGTTCCTTACAATGCTTCTGATCACAGACGCGCTATTAGAGAGGGTTGGGGTTTCTTACAGTGTATCTGATCTCAGAAGCGCTATTACAGAAGGTTGCGGCTCAGCAGAATTTACAATATAAAAAGGTTCCTTATCCCAGGGTTTTCCCTTACAGAGGCCCAGCACTCTTCCTTACAACATTTAAATAAAATGCCGGGGGAACGCGGGAGGCCTCTGTATTCTTACCTGCTCTATGGCGACTTCTGGCAAAGCATCGCCATTACAACGCGGAGTAAAATAGCAACACCGTCAAATTACGTCGCCGATGCCAGAGAAAAGGTAGGGGGAGGGGGCGGCGTGAGAGGGGGGGGGGGAAGAGCAGCCAGGGGTGCGCAAACAAAAAACTTTGTGCACCCCTGCCTTAACCAAAAAAATGTTTACAAACACTGCATTAAGGTAAAGGAACACACAACTGCACTACAGTCCTTTATGTTTGCTATCTTGTTGCTAAGAAAGGGTGGCGTCCCCAGTGGCACTATGCCACACCGTGCTAGTTTATTTAATAATGTATCATTATCACTGGGGAATTGTTGAATCTAAGGCCTGGGACATAGTAGGTTCAGCCTCGCTGAGCCGCGCTGAGCAGATGCACTAACCCCCTGCATCTGTCATCAGCGCGGCTATAGTATCCCCTTCCGCATGCGTGCGGATGCGTTCGGAGGCTCAGAAACTTTGCCGAGACAGGCAAGTTTAAAATTTGCCGCTCGGGGAAGCGGAGGAGCGGTCACGTGACCGCTCACATCCAATGGGAGCGAGGGACTAGCCCCGCCTCCCGCCATGCCTCTGCTCCGCCCCACCCCCAGAGCGCGCTCACTGCCTCGCCTGCCATGACAGGAAAAAGCACCATTTTGAGCAGGCGAGGCAGAGCAGGAGCGCTGCTCAGCGCGGCTGAACCTGCTATGTCCCAGGCCTAAATGTTAATCTAGATCTTACCAAGTACCATAACTGCTGAAAATAAGATAGTTTTAACAGATAACCTGAAAGGCTTGAAATCTACCTTTCTGCGTGACTTGTGTCTCTTCAAGAAATTGTGCCAATAAGAGGATTTTTGAACCTTTTCCTTTGGGAACACTAGTCAGACCTGACTTATTGAAATGTATTACTTACATTTCCCGGTTAATAGGGAGTGCTCTGTGATCTATCCATGGAAAATGCTGCATTAGGGCTGTTATATAGTGGTTGCGCGCTCGGCACTTATAAATGGCTGTGGTTAGTCAGCCTTTCTATAATAGGGCCGCGCGTGTACGCACGGCAGGGAGCGTGGTGTCGGCCGACGAGGGAGAAGATGGGGAAAATAATTATTTTGCGCTGCTACCGCAGCTGTAATGTATGTATGTATGTATGTAAAAGCTGCACAATTTTTTTTTATATACGTCTTTTTTTTTCTTAAATATTATTTAATACATTTTTATCTCTCACAATCTATACACACACACAACCTTCCATCCCAGTCGCTCACAGCATACACACAAAAAGCGTGCATCAAGTGCACGCGCGACACACTATATAACGACCCTTAGGCGGATAGTGACGTCAAACCTGTTTTATCTGATAGAAACCCTGGTCTCTTCCTTTTTAAAACAATCTTGAATTACATGCACCTTCCAACCTGCATAATATACGTTGGTAAAGAAATGAAGAGAATCTTTTTCTCGTTTTATAGTTTGTGGTTTAGTAACAAGAATGTGAATAAAGTTGTAATTTATGGCATTGGAGAATTATCATCATCATTACATGGTCTTAAAATCTAAGAGCATAACAAATGAATTTGGCAGAACCTCACTTCGAGTCATATAAATAACAGAACATCGCATGCCATTATTAGCTACGGTTTTTTCTTGCCGCTTTGTTTAAAAGTGGGAGACAGAAAGAGGAAAAGTACAGCTCAACCCCTTTATAACGCTGTGCTTGGGGTCCAAAGAATCACATCGCACTATAAGTGGATCGCGTTAGAAATAATGTACAATTGTATGCGTTGTACAATAAAGTATTTAAGATACCAATAATCGTGTTGTAAAGTATTCATAAATACGAAAATTGGGAGCCATGCTTGCACCGCGTTATAAGCGGATTCGCGTTGTAACGGATCGCGTTATAACGGGGTTGAGCTGTATTAAGAACATTATGGCAGCAGGGAAAAGAGAAAATAAAGGATTTGTGACAATCACACATATCATGCCTAATGTGAGTGTTGTGACATTCCTCTTTAAAACATTTGTTGGCTGCCTTGTGCGGTGTATAATTACTTCGTAATTAAAGTACTGTTACTGTTATCACCAACTATAAACAAGAATATAAACATTCCGGCGCTATATACGTGCACATACACTCGTATATCATTTTTATTCGCTGCAGGAGTTTGGCATAATAGTTCATTATTCATTTGCAGTCAGCAGCCACAGGCATTGCCAGAGGCCAACAGGGGCTTGTATTGGGACCATGCTTCTCCCGTCAGCCTCAGGCAGCATATAACTGAGGAAGGATCCCCATGTACAGTATGCTTCACTGAGTGTATGCCGATATTTATATGCATATATGGGTGTAGATTGAAAATCTGTATTTTTAACCATTTTTGTGAATGTAGTCATTATTTGCATCACTTTCTTTAAAAGCAGTCAAGACTTTAGAGGGGAAAAAAAAGAATAAAATAACAATGCAAAAAATGCATTTGTTGTTTAAATGTCTGAGGGACAATGTCTGGTCCGACACAATCCCAGCAAGTTCAAACCTCAACCCCACTATACATATTTGTGTCGAAAGGAGTGCTACTGGGTTAGTGACCTCATGTACACAACATGTTTGGGTTTGGGCTTGTTGGGATTGAGTGTGTTTATAAATGTTAGTTGGTAACAATTGCTGGGAGGTTTTGTGACCCACCCTCCTTGGTTTTAAGCACACACATCGCACTTTTGATAGTAGGTCTTGTCATACTTACATAATTTGTCCGATTGGATGTAGCATTGATTTTTTTTGGTATACAATTTGTGGTTACCTTTCACCGTTCATGACAAATGAGTTCTAAATATTATACTATATGTTTTGAACCTGTTGCTTCCTGTTGATCCAACATCATACAAAGCAGAGAAGGTTTGTACAAAGGCTGATCTAACTTCATGCATCATAACACAGAACAGGAACATTGTCTATGTGCAGAAAACTTTAATATTCACAAATTTCAGGATAATGCAGGTTATAGGCTGCCAATTATATACGAGTTGTCAACAATCCGTTTAGCATTGTCCATAAGAGAATGTACTGCAATATCCCATGAGGAGTGTATGAATAATAGCCCAGTCTCTTGTACGTTTTCTTGGCTGTCCCTTTCTGCAATTTTATTTGTTTGAGAAAGGTATACAACCCCCCCCCCCCCAAAAAAAAACACTTTGAAAACACCTGACCCATTTGCTAAGAACTTGAACTGGAGGGCACTGAGAATGTTGGTAATACAGCTTGGAGAATAGATCAAAGAGCCCTGCACACAGAGATATTGAAGTATTTTTACTTCACGCTATTGGTTACGGTCAATTTGTTCTTGACAAACTGGTTTTGTTGAAGTTATTTATGCGCTACTACTATAAAACATTGTTGATATTCCCATATAGTACAGTATGCTTTTTTTTAATTTTACTTTCTGCAGTAATTTGTAAGTTTGGTTCTCATGAGATAATAATCCACTTATCATTCTTGTGGTTTTAGGTAGTGAGAACAGGGCTGCCCTCTCAAAAAAGGAAATACTGTTCGTGTTTTGCGCCTCGATAATTAAATGTAAACGTTATGATTTTTAAGCAAAAAAAAAAAACCCCCAGAAAAGTTCTTAATTATCTCAAAAACTTTTGTTTTTAAAGACTGCCCCACTCGGGATAAAAGCCCACCCGTCTCCCTAGTCAACATTCCAGTCACATCCATGACTTTTTGATACGGCAGTGATGCATTCATTGCCGCAATCAATGCCGCCAGCTTCAAAATCTTTAGGGGATTAATTTGATGGGCCAGTGATATCAATAAAACAAACCAGGACGGAATGCTAATTTCTGAAGGTGAAAGTCTGCAAATAACGAGTGATGTGCGGCATTTTTGTTCATCTCTAGTAAATTGAGACTTAGTTATGTCAACAACAATGACTTCTCACAATTTAAATGTAAATATGACTGCCTATTTTTTTCCAGCATTTCTAAAATGAATGAAACACACTTTATCACTTGCTCAGCCATAAGGTCACCTTGGAAATTAGAATGATCCAAACATATGGGAGAGGAAGGGGTTGCAGTTGGGGGCCTGGTCTGGTCACGATGGGTAAGATCCTGAGGGCCTCTTCCAAGTAAAGTGTCAAAACACATGTTTAGCCTACTGTGGCTATTCAACCAAGTGCAGATTTAGCAGTACCGCAAACTTCCATGGATGTGAACGCGAGTTTCTGTGCGGTAATGCTTAATCATCAATGTCACATTTTATTTAAAAAGCCCCTGCGTCTTCCACCGCTCCCCCTTCTTCTACTTATTCAAAAAGTAGCAGGTCGGTGACATTACAACTTTAGTGCAGGTGCAATTTTTATATTTCTGCATTAAAAAAAAAATTCCTTCCTGAAAATATACTACATTGTGAAATTATGCTATGAAGCCACAATGCTTTAATTCCTCTTTTTCCATTGATATGAATGGGTGAAGAACTTTAAAATTAAGTTGGTCATCCATTAAAATCAACTACCAGATTCTTACAACTTACTTTCTGATCTTATAATACCAATTATCAAAATAAGCTATTCCTTTCATAATTTCCCAAGATACATTCTCATTAGCACAAAACTTTTAAATCCATTACTAAAACTCTGAAATAAAAATACTGTACTGTATTGTATGTCTTTATTTAAATAGCGCCAAAAGTGTACTCAGCGCTTCACAAAGAATACAGTACAGGAAATTATAATAATGCAATAAGTGCAGCGAAATCAGACGATAGGAAAGGAAATCCCTGCTCCGAAGAGCTTACAATCTAAGAGGTTTGATGGGGAACTTACAGAGACAGCAGGTGAGGGAATAAGTGCTGTAGATGGCAGTGCTTGGTCACAATGGGTGGTAAGAGTGAGTGTGGGACAGTAACCATGTGTGTTATAAGTAGCATTAAAGACAAAATAAGTTCCTCTTTTACCCATCAAGCAATTAATGTGTTACACCCAAGTCCCTAACAAATTCACTTTAATTTTAAAACGTGTCTGTCATTGGTAAGAGAGCATAATGAATAAGGAATAGGGACAAATCCCAGAGCTATTAATCTAATCAATACAGCCATCTCCACAAAAACTCCATCTTTAGTTCTTGCTACAGATCAGGGGTGAGCAAACTTTTTATGCCGAGCCCCCCTTTTCATCCATGAAATTTCTCGGGCCCCCCCTTCCTGATGCCATCAAAATCACATGAAAAATTAAAAAAAACCTTTATTTAACGGTATACAATGTAAATACTAATATGTCTAAATACTTAAGTCAACAGCTCGCGTTCGCAAAATTAGGCTGCGTCCACGCTGCCTCTGAGAGCGGTGACATCACCAACTCTCTAAGCATGAGCACAGGGTGTCCTGCATAATTTTGCAAGCACAGGCGGTGGGGGATTGGATCGGGAGCGGGTGTGGTGTATATGTGTGTGTGTGCGTGTGCGTGTGCATTGACTGCTGCCAAGCATGCTTCCAAGTCCATTTTGTTTGTCTCCCCGAGCGCCAAGCTTGGGAGAGCGTACGTGCACAAAGGCAATCCTTTTGGGGGGGCATTCATCCACCTCTTTGCTACCTCCCTTCCCCCCCTTTATTTTACCTTCCTGCTCCCTTTTTTCCTTCTCCCATTTGCCTTTTTATTCTCCCTGCTCTTTGGCTTGCTGCCCCAGTGTCATCCACACTCCTATCTATAGTATTATTTATTATTTATTTTTTTCCATTTTCAATGTTGTGTTTTCACTTTTTTTTTATTTATTATTTCTGTACATTCATAGTATGATTGATATAGTGGCCGCCGACCCTCTCACTCGCAGAGGATCGCAGCGAAGCAGGTTGCCAGCGGAGGAGAGCAGGAACACAGCGCTATTGCAGGGAGACACCGTAAGGAGGGGCGTTTGACATCACAGCGCTGGGGCGTGCTCCTCCCCCGTACCGCACAAGCCCCCGTGCATGCACACACACCATCACGTGGCCGCCACCTGCACTATCCTGTTCGGCCGCCCGTGCACCGCTTCTTTGGCTACCTGCCTGCGCACAGCTTTTTTGCCCTCCCGCGCACAGTGTCTGCTGGCTCGCGCACACCAGGTTTTGCCCCCAGTGCCCCTCTTCCCCCGGGACGCTCCTAGCAGTTTGTGCACCGTTGCATTCAATCACAATCCACGCAGACGCACTGCACGCTGCACGCAGACGCACTGCTCGCACTGCAGACACTGCTCGCACTGCAGACACTGCTCGCACTGCAGACACTTTTATCTGGGGGGGGGGTAGTACTCCGCATGCTCTGGTCCCCCATGTGGGGGAAACAGACAGGAGGAGGAGGGGCTGTCTGTGTGCAGGGAAGGCCCCGCAGAGAGCAGAGACGCAGCAAGGCCCCGCACCCACAGCAGAGCAGAGAAGCAGCAAGGCCCCGCCCCCACAGCAGAGCAGAGAAGCAGCAAGGCCCCGCCCCCACAGCAAGGCCCCGCAACAAGCAGAGAACCAGCACGGAGCTTGTTCAACAGCCCGCGCACAGCATGTCGGCACGCCGCCTGCACCCCCTCTAAATAATCCTGCGCGCCCCCTTCCCCCCAATTTGCGCACCGCTGCTCTTGATGCCAACAAAAGTTTTGATTGGGTAAGCTGGTTCTTTATGTTTTCATGTTTTCAATTTTGAAACTTTTGGTAAACATTTAACTTTTGCTGTTTGTGCACTACATTCCTACCCTACAACTACGATACATAATGCTCATTGTATCACATACTCTGCGTCTACTATCAATGGCACTAGACAGGGATGCCCATTGTCCTCTTTATTTTCTTTAACAAGAGTTCTTTGCTGGCAGAATTAGACAAAACCCTGATACTTCGGGCTGCGGCATAGGAAACTCAAAATATATCAAAAGAACAATATAATTTATGCGCTTAACACATTTCACTTACTTTGATTTAAGATTGATTTGTTGAGTTAGTCACATTTGAGCTAAATCCCAAACTTGCCCTGCATTTACTTTCACACACAATGTAAGGAATTTATCTTAATTTTGCTTTCAAAATCAAATTAGAGACACTTCAATTCATTTGGGCATTTATCTCACAAAAAACTATAGCTTTTTACAAAAAGATTTAACATGTTGGGATAAATACTCTCTACCTTTTCCAAACTCTCCCACTAGATATTACAGTAAAAAATAAAAATAAAAAAATTAGTCAATTACCTGGAAGGGTTGTAGATCAAGGATCAGCAAAAGAAATATTAAATGGTATGCCTTCAGCAAGGGGCCTAGCGGTTCCGTGCTTATCTCAGTATTACAATGATGTCCAATGCAGTCATTTACAATAATGGTTTCTCCCTCTGGGGTTGAAAAGATAGGTCGATACTGAAATGTTGTGTGTATTGGCCAACCATTATTTGTCAGCTTAAAATAGATTTGTTTACCATACAGTAATTTCCTACTCCTTTACATAGGTGATACCACATCCCTTAGGAAAGGATGAACCAAAAAGCCCTTGTTTGAGACTCCTCGTTCCGGTAACACATGTTACATGCCAGCAGTTTCTCCTGATTGAAAGAGGTTGGCATATACCGTCAGACATCTGTACAGCATAGATACATTAGGATAAGATGATCACGTTCAATGCACTTTCTGAAAAGTATTCAGCAGGGACTTTTTCGGCGTCACATTGCGATCTCTTTGTATTTGCCCTTTGTGGGGGGAGAAGTGGTTCCTCACACATGTATCAAAATATATATTTTAGTGTCTCTGCTGTTGGGGGTCAGTCAACACAGCTTGATTTCAATGTTATGCCAACAATTGTCTAGTAGTAATACGGATACATAATCTAACATTTCAGGGGATGGGAACCGGAACGAAGTCTCATTATTTCAATTGAGGATGTGGTTATATAGGTGGCACCTAACTCCTAGCCATTTACATGTTCTGGTTTTCCAAAATATACCACCCTGTTGGAGCTGGTGTGGTTAGAGACAGACACATATACATATTTGTTGACATCCCACAATTTGTAAATTCTGGAAAACGATATATTCCTTATTAAAATCATATGACAGCTTTTCTCCTACCTGGAACCCTTGGATTTCTCCTTTACAGACTTATCCCAGGTCTAGATAAGAGCACTGACCAACTGCTCACCCATATATCTATTGCATCTCAATGTATACTGACTAGAGACTCCTCCTTCTAGCTCAAGAGTCAGAGTTAGGAAGTTGCACTCATGGAAAAATAAATTCCATTAGAAACACCAAGCCTAAGTTTAGTGTGATTTGGCATTCATGGTTTATAGATATTAGTACCCAATTGGGAAACCCCTGTATCTTTCCATAAGTGTACAGGGCTGGTTTTTACACAAATGGTCTTAACATATTTTGCCAATTTGTGTATTTATCAAAATCATCTTGATTTGTTGTGATACCTTTCAAGGGATTAAAATGAGAGCTCTTCATGGATAAAATTAGTGTTTTTGAAATCTCACAGCAGTCTTCAAGTGGAATGTAAAAAAAATAAAGGGGGGGGGGGATTTTTGCACATCTCTAAGTCAAGAGGCACTGCATGAACCTTCTGAAGGCAAAATGCAAGTTTTATCAGAGTATTCTAAATGATGCATCTTAAACTTACTAATTATTCTGTCCTCAGCTAAAACAATCCACACAGCACTTTCGCGGTAGTCAAAACAAACTTTTCAGATATAGGACCATACTTCACTCGCATAAGATACGCGATGACCAGTTCACTTGGCCCATGGCGTTAATACTGTGTTTGCATCTGCAATGCTGCTTTCAGGGGCACAAAGTTAGGATTTGTCAAAAATCAATAAAGGTAAAAATGTTTCAATCCAATGCATCCACAAACTGTAGGTTACATCATCAAAGCAAAGCGCAAAGTAAGAAGTCCTAATTGAAACAGTTTTCAATTATTTTCATGCCTGAATTCAAACACAGGGTTCGCACTTACTGTACATCTAGAATCAATTAATTAGATAATAATGAAACCATTTTAGCTTATTAGCATTGATTAAACTATACAAAGATGCATAACTTTATACGTGTATGGTGCGCCCATGCCTTGGGCATGGCTTCTGTGCCCAGGTGTGTCTTCCAGGAGTTCATCAGCCAAAAGGCCCGCCTGAGTCCTGCTGTGTCTGTGCTCCACTGCCACTCGTGCAGTCGGTGCTCCAAAAAAGGACCCTCTTCAGCCGAATGGAGCTCTGATGGATCCTTGTCAGGGGAAGTCATCGACATGTGATGATTTTTAACAAATCATAAAATTGCCATCTAGTTCAATGGAATCCCATAAGGTGCCCCTTTCAGATGCAGATTTATCAAGCTCTGATGCGAGGTATCACAGCCTGATCCGGCGTTTGCTGCCATTAAAGCGTATGGAACTTGGTTCAGGGTGCAATACACAGCAGCGGAGCTTGATGAATCCCAGAATTAATTTTCTGGCAAGTGACAAAACTTTGAAGGAAACTAAAACACACAGCTAAGCAGAGGCCAAATTCACGCAAAAGCCCTCCAGCCTTAAGAAAAAGAAAAACGGGTTAAACCGGTACCGTCACCTTATTTTCTAGAACAAAGCGAAGAGGCTCCAAGTGAAAAAATCTTTGCAATGACAACTTTCACAACCTAGGCAGTGTGTTTGTGAAGCTAAGAGACCCGTGGCAGAAATAACTTGTATGAGATGGTTCATCTGCATTAAAAATGCAATTACACAAAGCAATACATATTGGAATTGCAATGAGTCCCCCGCAAACATAGGGGCCATTGTAATCATAGGTAATGAATAGTGTCAAGTCAGGGGTTTTCAAATCCAGTCCTCCAGACCCCTCCCCCCAACAGGTCAGGTTTGAATGATATCCCTGTTGGGGGGGGGGAGGGGAAGAGAGGGATCTTGAGGACTGGAGTTGAGTACCCCTGGATGAAGTGAAAATCTTGGGCCATGTACCAATTCATTTTACATTTTTAAGAGTCCTTTGATACACATACATACATACATACATACATACATACACACACACATATATATATATATATATATATATATATATATATATAAATAGACAAACAAAAGAAAAAAAGCAGCGCCTCTGGAAGTTTGTGATTGATTTATCTAGAAATTATGTGCTAGTGATTATTCAAATATTAATAAATAGTGAATAAATTATATGTGAGTATAAAATGAATTAATCTAATACTGTGGTGGCACATAAATAAACTAGATGCCTGTGCATAATGACTGGGGATAACTATGAACAAACAATAATATAACAGTATATCAAATACATGTAAATACACATAAAAAACGTATATGAGCCAAAGAAGAGGGTAAAAACCAGTCCTCAAAATGAAAGTCCAATGTAGAAATGGAAGCTGGTGCAAGGGGTCTCCGGCTGCTCTCAGAATGGACAAACCACGTCCATAGGGAATCTACAAGATAGAGGCCTGCAAACAAGGAGCCACTTTCTACGACCCTTGGACATTTTATACATCCACTGGCCCTGGACATCTGCTGGGACTGTGGCACATCCTGTTCGAGATCGGGGTTCCCCCAGGACGGAGCGCAGCAACCGGATGGTGGTGATTATTATCACACAATGCTATTTTATCTGTACTTTTGTGAGTGCATTTTTTACCCCCCCCTCCCCCTCATTAAATCTACAGTTTCACACTATGGGGCGTGCGCTCTCTCCTCTTTTTTCCATATATATATATATATATATATATATATATATATATATATATATATATATATATATATATATATATACATATACACACACACATACATATATATTAGCAAGACCTGTTGGAAGCATTCCCTGGCCCTGCACAATTTATTACTACAACAAGAGCTTTGTAAAACACCAACGCCAACAAATCCCTTGGTGGGTATAAAATCCAAAGCACCACTCAAACATAACATTGTACATTTATTGGCTAAAAGAGTAAGACGACACTGGCTGGCATTAAGTTTGAAGCAGGGGAACCTGGTTCAATTCCTAGTGTCGGCTCCTTGTGACCTTGGGCAAGTCACTTTATCTCCCTGTGCCTCAGGCACCAAAAACATAGATTTTCCAGGGGGGGGGGGGGGGGCGCAGCGGTACAGAGGTACTGCGCTTTCCCCCCAAGGCATTTAAATTAAATGCCAGGGGACCGTGCAAGGCCTCTGTAACTTCTCCTACCTTGATTCAAACGGCTTGGTGATGTCTTCAGTTATACGTCGCCATGGTAACCCGGCATCACGTGATGTCGCGTTGCCATTGGCACCGTGACTTCACATGACCCCGTGGCCTCATTTGACACTGGAGCCTAGCAGGTGGGGAAGGGTGAGCATGGGAGGAGAGCAGGCAGTGGGGCGCAGGGGGAGAACTTTGCACACTCCTGAGTTACGCCACTGTTTGTTGTGCTAACCACCCCGGCTACAGATCATCTATTCAAGAGTGTGTTTCTGAATCTCGTAGTACAGAGAAAACATTCAGCAGCACTAAAGTGAAGACAAAAAAAAGGAATAATATGGTACGGTTACAGTGGCTACACTTTTTTGTAACATTGAATAATTCTATTTCAGAGGTTATCTTCGAATCTGTAATTTTGTAGCATTACCGAGTGCATCACTGCTAGGTATTGACTTTAGAGGGGTAAAGGTCTCCCAACAGCTGTAGAGAATACCTTTACTTTCAGGTAATATTTCTATTTGAAATCTCATTAAAAAAAGATGGGTAGTGAAATCCAGTTAATTTATTTTTAATGCACCATGCCATAGAGGACTCGTGGGCTTATATGAACCGAAACTGTAATATGCTCAGAGAAATCTATATTCACTTTGACTTACTGTTCATTTTTTAATGTGGGACTCCGGTGAGATGTTACCTAGTAGAAATGATAATCAAGTGGCTTGTATGTGACTGCTGAGTTTTGTACTGTATGTTCAGTATACGGTTTTAAAGTCCTTTGGTTGCCGTGGTGATACATATGTATGTATGTATGTATGATTTTTATTTTTTTTCTCAATAAAAGATTGAGACCCAATTTTGTCAATGACTGAACAGATGGGGCATATTTACTAACTGGTGCTCTACTGTAAGACATCTTTATGCCACTGAAGATACCTAATTCTGGTGCATATTGGTGTCTTATCGGCACTATGAGCAGGTGGATGGGTGTCCTTCAAAATAGCATTGGCAGTTCTTTACACACCTCATTGTAAAGGTGTCCAGTATTTTTCTTTTTGGAGAAATATTCACAAGAAATTATTATTATAATTTTTCAGCTTCCTTGTGATTTTCTAAACTGCTTTAAATCTGTAATTACTGCATTTTTAAATAATGCAATAAGCACCATTTGTTATTATGGTTTTCTCATTTTACTTTGCAAGTTAAGGCCTACAATTCTAGTAAATCTTTCTTAAAGTAGAAAGTAAAGAAAAATAACTTGCTGCAATAGACGCCGCTATAATTCCATTGGATCAATACCATAGTCTGTTACCCTGGGGTGAAAGAAGGAAGTATTTGTATCACCACGGGTTATGGTGGTGCTAACAAGGAGATAACCACAAAAAGGATAAAAGGGCCTATTCTAGTCATTCCCTGGTCCTGCAAAATATAATACTACAAAAGTAATACTACAAAAAGTTAATTAGCTTCGAAACTCCAAGATATCCCTTGTTGGGTATAATAATCCATAAGCATAAAACTCAACATTTATTGTTAAGAATTTAGACTGAACACATACTTGAGACTAAATTATCGGGGACAATGACGTCTGTCACTACGATGTCATAGGTGCAGCTCAAAAAATGCAGGATAGTGCGTACTGCGGGTCTTCGGCTACCCAATGCTGGCTTCCCCAACATCACCTGTACATTACTGTGTGTGGAGGGGTGGTGATATTCCATGTTACTCTCTTCTACCTTCTATTTATTTTTGACCCTCACGTTGTGGGCTGTCTAGGATATTTTGCCACAGCATTCAGCTGCCACTGGTAATGTGTCCACTAGCGCCTTACCTTAACCCTAATAACCTTATCCCCTTACCCTACAAACCTTAGCTTCTTCCCGCCTAACCCTCGAAATCTTGATCCCTTACCCTAAAACCCCTTACCATAACTACTTACTTTAACCCCTAACCCTAATCTTAACGCTAATCATCTACCTCGGGGCCTGAAACGACCAGCGGCATAACGACGGCCAACTGTCCCTGGGCAGCGGAACAGCTGTCTCTAAAAACCTATTCTGTGTTCTGTGTCCATGTAGGGACACGTCCTCTGGATGTGGATATGAGAGGAAAGTATTTAGTATACATTTGCACCAGTCTTCCTTTCTAGATATCCTGTTTCTGAGCTGTCTATTTAAAGTCTGAGCCGCTCCTTCTCCCAATGCTCAAAATACTGTGGTGTGGCAAAATCCAGCAAGTTGGACTTGGGAAATAGAGTACCCAAGGATGGAGGCTGAGGGAATAGAGCTATTGGGTGAGTTTTAAATAAGAGCAGCCAGAAATATAATGGAAAGTCAATGCAAGTCACAATGCACAGGGCTGGCAGAAAACGTGCTGTTGGTGGATACAATCAGTGTGGAAGGGGCGATATTAACAATTATAAATGGGGAGAGAAGAGACATAAGGTAGTGCGAGTGAAGAGATTTCAGTAGCTGGGATGTCATTTAAGGGAATGCAATACAACTTATACTAAGAGAGTAATTCAATATACTGTACTCTGAAGTGGCTAATCACAGCACGACCGTCTGAGAACTCTCATTGGGAATGCAGAAGAACAGTTAAGGCCATGGTCTTGATATGGGGAAAGCAGAGTGAAGGGTGAAAGGACACACATTCTGATGAAACCTCAGAACTAATAACGAAAGCTGACGAGGAGAAATGCATGACTGTTACACTGGGGCTGACAGCCACGTACAGTCCCCGCAGAAAACAGCGGCCTAGAGATTTTCCTTTTTCTATTTTAATGTGAACATATGATACTATTGTATTGACTAATATGATCTCCATTCGATGCATTTTTTTTAAAAATGGGTCTACAGGAGCCAGACACAAAAGGAATAGTTCGGATTTTCTCTCTGTGCAGGATGTTTGGAACAGGCATGATGTTAAACTGCAGCCAGCTGTGCCAGGGCATTAGTGTCCCTCCACATAACTGAAAAGCAAGAAGCCGAGATAGAGGAATAAAATGGAACTTCGAGTTTATTCTTTTATGCATGCATTTAATCAAATAAAAAAAATGCAATGTTCCTGGTATATCAAAAAGAAAGAACGGTTTGCTATAACATATTAAAGAATATTAAAAGTATGTAGTACATGTTGTATTCATTCCCATGGGGAAAAAAGTGCACAATGTACATCTACAGTTTAATAGGATCACAATGGCAAATTTAATAAGGAGAATATTTCATTACTAAAACGGAAAAAAAAATCACAGCTACTAAAATGTCTCCTGCCCTTTTGTATCTGGTTTAATTATTAACTTACTTAGGTATGTTTTTATTTAAAAGAAATGATAAAGGATGAGTAATGACTTTGGAACTATTTCCCTGACAGTTATTCTTGCACAATAGACAGGCAGGCTCTCTCTCTCTTTGTCACAAACAAGGATATTGCATTCCTTTAACAAAAGGTGTGCCACACACCTGAAACTATTTCCCTCTAGTATTTGAAATAGCCCAATTTGGGTGTTTTACAATCACAAGAAAAGGGTAAAGAAGAAAACAACCAAAGAGAAATAAGTATAATATATATATATATTCTCAACTAATAACCCCAAAAGTATATAGCGTTACAGTGTAAGCAGCACAGTACATAGACGTTTTCGGGCCCGGGTCTCTGTCGCATAGACCCTTATTCTATTAAGTGCAAATTACGTTGGTTCGGCGCTATTCACACTTTACAGAATAAGGGCCATAGTTTACAATCTACATTTTAGACAATAAAATACAGTATTATTGTCAAAAACAAATAGTTATCAAACTCATGATTCAAAATCATAAACAGCGCTCCAAATTTCTACTACATTCTGCCACGCTACCAATTCAACTTCCACCACGACACAGCCAAACTGTGGCGTTTACCAAGTAAAAGCCATATACTCACTACACGTAAGTTAGCGTTTCTTTTATCCATATACACTTGCAGCTCTGTCTCTAATGACTTTTTGCAGAGTAGATACATTATTCCAGAGGATGACAGCATTTTGAAAGCTGCTCTGCATCTGGCCAAATAGATGGGAAGAACAGGTCTGTTTTATGGTCACACACTGGATTTCTCTCCCAGAAACACAATATGCTTGAAAACTACATTTATATCACAATGTATCTTTCCAGGCAAAAGATTTGAAACAAGCAGATCGTTAGCAATACATCATGGTGCATATGGCTACACTTCTTTCACATGTGCACTTTCCTGGCTCAGATTTCTTGGGTTAAGTAAAGATACAAGTTGGAGTTGTCCAGCTGTGTTGCCTTAATTCCCTTCATATCCTGCACTTGCAAGAGCTTCACATCCACACAATTGACTATACTGCCATTTCAAAATCACAGCATAGCTACATACAATACTGCAATCTATAAAAAATGTCCCTTCTCATAAACATAAATGTGAAGAAATTCCAATATTACATTTTTACTATTCTTCCTAAATACGATCGCTTGAATGCCAAACTGAGATGAAAATGCACTGCAGATTCCGCCTTCAACCCTCCCCCTGCTCATTATGCAGGTAAAATACAATTAAGACTGCACTAAACTGATTTAGAAAGTGATTTACAGTGCTTAATAGCACAATTATACACTAGCTATTATTTTGCATTTCCAAACCTATTTTGCAGCCAGAAGCTGCTTGTATGCCTGACCTGACCCCACAGTGACTCACTCACAGCTCTGGGACACAGAATCTGTTTAAAGGGTGCCATGAATAAAAGATACATCAAGGAAATGTGGGATTTATAGGATCTCAGAAGATTTACCTTCTTGCTGATTGCCACACGAGTACACACACACGAGCTGGACTGGGATCACATGGAATTAAACGGTATAATCATTTTTACAGCAGCAAGGAGCCACTTGTTTCAAACGCAGTAGAACAATACATAGCCCAGTGCGGTAGGATGAGGCTGGGAATACAAACAGGATGGCAGCATGGAACAAGTACACACCTGCAAGACACCTGGTACAATGGGTATTCCATGTGAGGAAGCGAGTTGGAGTAGCCAGGGTTCCACATGGTCTTCTTGGGTTTACATCCACTTTTTAGCCATGCTTTTGTATCCCACGTGCGTTAAATTGCTTCTCAGAGCTTTGAGTGCGTAGAAAAAGAAAGCCACACAGCCAGTGACCCTGCTCAGGAGCGGCTTACAACAAGCCCAAGAGTGTACTGAAATCCAGGCTGCACACAATGCTTCATCTTGCTATGTAGAGTACAACATACTAAAGCCAACACCCTCATGACATCACGATTGGCCACACTGCAAATAAAACCTGCAGTCGGTATTCTCAGGGACAGAGGTGAGCTGTGGCTTTTCTTTCCTGAACACAGCACACAATTGTCTGTCCCTGTATCTGCGAGTGAGTGTGTGTAACAGAAGAGCTCCCTGATGTTGGCAGCCAGCCAGCCAGCAGCAGCAGAACTTATTGCCAATGCTGCAAATCGTTCTTATCAGCTAATGAAGATCGAGACTGCAGGTGTAACCTGATTTCTGTTAGCTCTTTTTCAAGCATTGCCTCTAAAATGCATTCAGTGATCTATGACCTTGAGGGTCTGCTGTAAAAGTCCCCTAGGAATCGCATGCAAAGGACACCTCTGGCTCCTGCACCTGAATTACCAGTATTACCAACTGCATGTCACCACACAGAACCCTATCACAAGGAAGAACTGCATCATTATTGAGCCAAGCAAAATGCCACAAGACTTTTACATAGATTTATTAGACTGATTTTGTGTGTGTGTGTGTGTGTGTGTGTGTGTGTGTGTGTGTGTATACATTATATATATATATATATATATATATATATTAATATATATATATATATATATATATATATATATATATATATATTAATTAATTAATTATTATTATTATTTTTAATTCTGTCTTTGAATACAAAATGTATTTAGACATCTTAAACTCTTAATTGTTATCCCTTGGAAAAGAATATGCATTTGCATCACATTTAAATAAGAATATATAGATTGCAAAAGAGAGAGAGAGAGAGAGAGAGAGAGAGAGAGAGAGAGTGAGTGTGTGTGTGTGTGTGTGTGTGTGTGTATATATGTATATATATAATATATAATATATATATATATATATATATATATATATATATAAAAAATCATATGTTCTTTATTATTGTTTTTTGTTTTTTACATGTTTATGGTTTTGCCATTAGAGTAGTATGAAATTAATCTGCATTCACATAGTTTGTCAGTTTTCTCATAGGGGACACACATTCATTTCAAATTCTTCAGCAGAAGCCAAGAATAGTCTGTCTTGGTTCTCTTCCCTGAGCACAGGTTTGACAACTACTGCAGTAAGACAATTAGAAGGACAAAGAGAAGCCAATGACTGATTGGAAGAGTCATTCTCTAGTCTCAACTTGCAGCTTCCAGTTTAGAAGGTACAAAAATAAAAACACAATAAGAAAATTATTAAATACTTATGAATCAATGTCACAGGAAACTACCACAAGAAAATAACCATTTATCCATAGCAGACTGCAATTTGTCAGTTTGTGACTCCTCAAACACACACCCCTCTGCTGTGTTATTGCAACATACATTGTATCAAAACAATTACAATATTGTTCCAGGTGCAGGAACCTTGCTGACTTTTAATATTGTGACTGAGCTCTTGGATCTATAAAGAAGATTAAAAAAAAAAAAAAAAAAAGACAAAAAAACATCAATCAATGATTATTCCAAGCAACAAAAAAAAATACAGAAAAGGAACACTAAAGATGAAAAAAGCATACAAAAATTAAATTGCAACACATTACATGGTTATTCAATAAATGCTGATAGCCACTAGCAATTGTTCATGACCACCAAACGCTCAACAACAAAATCCAAGTTGACACACAAACAACAATAATACAACATACAACACAGAAACAATAATACAACTTAGTGTGTCTAGGCACACCAGCTTATTATATGCCCATGACATACTGTTATTAGTTTATCATGTGTTTGCAACATTTAATGAATACATTAATCATGAAATGCAAGTTATTACACTTATTTTACGTAGTTAATCTTTTAATATGAGAATGTTTTAACTTTTCCCCCCCTCCTCACAACGCCATGGAATCCTATACCAATGCTTAGCGACTTGTACATTAAATGCCAACAGCTACAGACCGCCACGCAATGCAATATATTGCTTCTTGGAAGAAAAAGTACTTTGATGTCAAGGGAACGCACCCAACCGCAGACATCTGTTTGTGCTTCCACCACCATCTCTCTAATTAACACAGTATTAAACATATCTCGCATTACAAATACAACAATCACACTGTTTCAGGTGATTTGTTTAAAGTAGAAAACACCCACACTTTTTGAATAATCTTCCTCAAAGTTGGCACGCTGCACAACTTATACTGTAGATCAGGGGTGCGCAAACTTTCCCCGTGCGCACCCCTGCCTGCTCTCCTCGGCTCCTCGCATCTCCCCCCCCCCTGCTTGACCCCAGGTTACCAGGACGACGCACCCCTGGAAGGGAATGTAAGTGTATAATAGAGGCCTCGCGCGGTCCCCCGACACTTCATTTAAATGCTTGGGGGAAGAGCGCAGGACCTCTAGAACTGCCGCGCCCCACTCCGAAAATCTAGCGCCCCCCAGTATGCGCACCGCTACTGTAGATGCATTGACTTGGCATGAGAAATAATGCAACATAATGCTCTATACAGAAAGTTTCAATCAGATACTGTACCACAGCAGGTTATTTGTTATTATTATTTTTTTTTTACTTTTTTTGCTTAAGGAACCCTATAATTATATTGTGAAATTCTAGGGAACTCCAACCCTCTCTAATAGCGAGTCTGAGATCAGATGCATTGTAAGGAACCCCAACCCTCTCTAATAGCGAGTCTGAGATCAGATGCATTGTAAGGAACCCCAACCCTCTCTAATAGCGAGTCTGAGATCAGATGCATTGTAAGGAACCCCAACCCTCTCTAACGGCGCGTCTTAGATCAGATGCGTAGTAAATTCTTCTGTATTTGGTGCAATTTTCAAATGACCTGAAAATTGCAGGGAACTCTATAGGGACGCCTGTGGAACCCAAGGCTTCCTAGGAACCCCTGTTGGAAAACACTGCTGTAACACGTTGCCCCAGTAAAACTCTGAACATTAAGACTTTCTGTAGGTTTCAATAGCAGTGTTGGACAAGAATATCGCAATACAATATATCCACACACAAAACACAATAATAAAACCCATTACCTGTGTACATATTGAACATAACTACTGTAGCATCACTACATCTCATTACAAAACGGGATGCCCATTGGTTACTGTGTGCTCTTTCGTTGCCTAACATTACGAACGGTTTTGATTCGTGGTTTAGAAACACGAAAAAACATCTGCTCAAGTGTAGGCACAGACCAAGAAGGTTAAACTATTTGATCAGACCGGTAAAATAATTCACAAGTGTGGCTTGTTGAACCCGCCCATTAACATAACTAAAGTAGATCACTGCCAAAAGAAGAAACCAACCTCTTGAACCCATGTTGGAGCAAAATAATTATTTATTCTATAAAGAAAGTGACAGCATACAGGACTTGTTAAAAGCTTTTTGGCAAGAGTAAAATGAGTATTATCAATGATAGTGGATACAATTAATAAATTAGTGGTTCTGGTAATCAATGCTACCTTAGGGAGCACTAATTGATTACCTATTAGAAGCTGCTGTATGCCAATCGAACACACTGCAATTCGCAGAAGCTCGCTTGAGACATAAGTGGTAGAATTATTATTTTCTTGCCATTTTCATCCTATTCAGATACACAGGTCTCATGGTCTCTATTTATTTACTACTTATCGTAGGCGTTCACTCACCTTCCCCTGAGGAGGCTGTCCATAGGTCTTGATAAGCTTGATAAGCAAGTGTGTTCTAAGGATGGGGCCATGGTACTGCAGACCGTGCAGAGGCGTCCGTACGCTGAGCGAACAGACTGCTTTAAGACAGTGTTCACGTCCATGCGACGTCCGGGCGGAAGCAGGAGGGGGTGCGCGTTGCGTGAGAAATCAGTCAAAATGATTTCTCAGCGCAACAGGTCATGTGAGAGGTTTGCCAATGAGGGTGAACCAGCTCCCTGAAGTTACTAGGAACACCGCGAGGAACGCGTTCTCAAAACGCATGCTCAAAATGGATAAAGGACAGTTATCTATAACACACCAGTTAGTTGAACTTAATGGGCTTGATAGAAGAACTCATTAATGGGTTAACACCTGCCAATATAGGGAGTATTGACCGAGTCAGCAACTATTGTATGAGATAGTGATGACTCAGTGAACCCCCTGGTTAGGTAATAACCCTAGAGTGCATTCTCTTCGCTGCAATCTTCATAAACACAAGGAGATTAGTACATTGTTTTGCCATCGTTGCTGGTGTGTACCGTCCTTTGATGCACGTGTCCAGTCCCAATGTAAACAGAGAAGATTCCTGTGTGGAGAGGAAAAAGACGGAGCACAGCGTGTACCAAAAAAGTCTGGGGCCAAGCGTGATTATAACAACATTAAAGATTTATTGGAGGTGAACAACACGGAGGAGTATGGATATAGCATATATGGATATGCTATATGGAGGTGAACAATATGGATATGCTATATTCATACTCCTACATATTGTTCACCTCCAATAAATCTTTAATGTTGTTATAATCACGCTTGGCCCCAGACTTTTTTGGTACACGCTGTGCTCCGTCTTTTTCCTCTCCACACAGGAATCTTCTCTGTATGAAATAAAGTTACAATTATTATTATTAACCAGAATCCAAACCACAGCCAGTAAAGCAGTGATACCTAAAATTTCAGTCTAAGGCCGAGTCCATAGAAGGACAGGCCGCGCTGAGCCGTGCGGACGCTCCGCGCTGAGCCCCTGCATCCTCAATGAGGATGCCTTGAGAGGGGGCTCACGCAAGCGTCCGCAGGCGCTGGATTTTTCAGCCAACAGCCAAGCTGTTTTTCAGCGCGCTGTCGGCTGAAAACATCCAATCAGTGCGGAGCAGCGTCAACGTCACGGCGCCGCCTCCCTCACTCTCCCCCCGCCTCCGATCACGCCCGCTGGCTCGCCTGTATGGGCATGAAATCGCACAGATTTCAGCAGGCGAGCCTCAGCGTCAGCGCGGCTCGGAACTCCTCACCCCTCTATGGCCCCAGCCTAAAGCTTTGTTAACTTTTATAAAGACAAAAGAAAGGATAAATGGAAGTCTCATAAAACAAACCTTTTGCCCAAGGATACCATAAAATGTTTAAAGATAAATCACACACACTAGGAGCATAATTATGCACCATTAATTTTAACAGCTCTGATGGATGTGTGATGAGCCTATTTTGAAAGTTGTTCCACTACGCTAGTTACAAACTGCCTTTACTTTTCGACTTTCATCCTGATCATACATTACATCGTGAAATTCTCCAGTCTCTTTGTTTTCTTTTTAGTTTTGTAGCATTAATGTAAAAAAATGTTTGCAGAACACATTAAAAAAATTACCCCCATTGAGTTTCTCTAAACCCACTTTAAATCTCACCTGGTTTACAGCTACTTAGGAATCACTGAAGCATTCTTTCCTTTGTGAGTTGTGATACTCTAAGTCAGGGGTGCGCAACTTTTCTTACATGCGCCCCCTTCTCCTCTGGCTCACGTCCCCCTCCCTGCATGGCTCCAGCATCCAATGACGGCGCGGGGTCATGTGACATCACGTTGCCATGGCAACGTACCGTCACCCCACAGCATCATTTCCGGCTTGCCGTGGAGACGCGTTGCTGGAAGGGAAGTAAAAGTTACAGAGGCCTCACGCGATCCCCGGCATTTATTTTAGATGCTTTCGGGGAAGCGCAGAGAGATTACTTTCACTTTATTACAACTACAATTTAGGTTTCTAAAAAGACTGCTCTTAGTTGCTTCATTAATTATTTTCTAAAACCTACCTCTTAAAAATAATGGTTTGAAACCAACCTTTTTCAGCACAGAATGAAGTGCTTCCAACCTAAGCAATGATCATTGATACTCCCTTTTTGAGCCACTTCTAATCAACATACCCCCCAGAGTTTATGCTGGGAGTTTGCAGTACTCTCAGTATTGCTTGAACTTATGTGTGTGTGTGTATGTGTGTGTATGTGTGTGTATGTGTGTGTATGTGTGAGTGTGTGTGTGTGTGTATATGTGTGTATATGTGTGAGTGTGTGTGTGTGTGTATATGTGTGTATATGTGTGTGTGTATATGTGTGTGTGTGTGTATATGTGTGTGTGTGTGTGTGTATATGTGTGTGTGTGTGTGTGTGTGTGTGTGTGTGTGTGTGTGTGTGTGTGTGTGTGTGTGTATGTGTGTGTGTGTGTGTGTGTGTGTGTGTGTGTGTGTGTGTGTGTGTGTGTGTGTGTGTGTGTGTGTGTGTGTATATATATATATACACACATACAGGAAAAAGAAAAGACTGCGCCTAGTATATCTGGATGTAATGACTAGTATGGTGTATAATTGGATGTTGATTATATATGAAACACCTCTAGTGTGTTAAAGAATAACCACAATATGATGTTAAATACTGACAAGTCTAAAGTTCACTAGATCAATATATACTGTAACGTATTACAATGCATATACCAAAATAAAAATGTATGAATAAAAATAATGTACAAAACACATTAAATGGTTAAAAATCAAGTGATTGAAAAAATGTCCATATGAAACAATCAGATGCCAAACCAATGATGTGATCTGGAAAAGTCTGACAATGATTTGTCAAGATACTGGCAGCCTTCTTCTTGGGCACAACAAACTCCCTTGACAGACTTAACAGAAAAAAAGAAGAAAAAGCGCCCGATCTTCGTGTATCAACGTAAATAAAATTTAATAAAACATGGACATCACGATTCAAAATTCACAAGATTCCAAATATAAAAAGCGTTGTATGAGTAATACTCGTGCTCCGACCCATCGTGTGTTATCCCGTCCCATCCCAGGGACGTGTTACTAGTGTCATTTTACAAGTGCTCAGAATTGGTGCAAGTTGTGAGAGTGAGGCCAGACCCTGTTCCTGTATATTGGGACTCTATACCACAAAGGGAACTTACATCCAAGAGACGGGAGTTGCCGGAGGAACCTCCAAGGTGTAACACCATCTAGAGAGGCGTGGCGTCAGTCCGGAGCATACCCAGTGGAGCAGAGGCGCCGTGACGGCAACACACGACGGGTCGGAGCATGAGTATTACTCATACAATGCTTTTTATATTTGGAATCTTGTGAGTTTTGAATCGTGATGTCCATGTTTTATTAAATTTTATTTACGTTAATACACGAAGATCGGGCGCTTTTTCTTCTTTTTTTCTAATATATATATATATATATATATATATATATATATATATATATATATATATACACAAAAACAAGCAGCTGGCACTCTAAATAGTAAACAACAGTGGTGGTGCTAGTCCCATAAAATAGAATAAACAAAAGATCTTACCCTCCTTTCGTCAGGCAAAGAAAGAGGCAGCACTCACTTCCAAGATATGAAAAGTGTATTAAGGCATGTGAAGACAGACAACCAATCCCGACGTTTCGGCTCCGGAACGGAACCTTTCTCAAGGGGGGTGCAACATACAAAAGACAGACAGGACATATATATACAAAAACCAAAACATAAAATCACCTGTGCAACGTTTACTAATTGTGGTTTGCCCACGAAAATAAAGATTACCTGATGTAAAAACGGAACCGCCATCTTGGAAGAGGCGGCGCAATGCGCATGTGCACATGAGTGATGGCCGATTGAGGGCGCCATCTTGGATGTGGCACTTTCATTGTGAATGCGCAATTCAAAAAAATGACATCCAGCTAACCTATGATGTAGGAGGGGTTGGGAGGGAATGAAAAACACCCCCCAGTAATTGTAATGATGAACTGGCACATGTGTAAACCCTCTGAACTCTCCGTGACGGCCGCAAATCTGAATCTAGAAATGCG